>NC_045766.1:18312302-18615040 GCF_008692025.1 Phocoena sinus
TAGATCCAACCTTTTTCATACAATTAAAGAAGATATTACACCATTAGATAAGCTCAATATCAGTGGTAGCGTCCCAACAGTAGTGTTTTTGAGTCAGGGCACCCCAAAATAATTCAATGTGACTGTCGTGTACCAAAGAATGTTCTACTAGGAATACAGAAAAGAACTTAACTAGAAGAGAGACAAGAAGTCAAAAAGTTGCCTGTAACTTTCAGCTGTCTGGAAGCCTAAGCCATTCTCCAATGATCACAGGTTAGTGAGAGGTTGCCAGGGTGATGAGAGAGTAGGAGGCCATTGACTTGATAATCATTACATATTTATGCAATGCTTTATCTTTGTTGCAGTGCAAAGAACTTTGCGAATTTGGTTGTCTCATCACTTCTCCCAGTGTTCTCTTGAATAAGGAAACTTAAAAAATTATAGTATGTATAAATACAGAGAATATTCGTATGTCCCCAAATATATGAATGGCATGATTCCTCCCCAATGTTTAAAAAATAACTCTATATCTTGAGATGCTTTGGATATTTTATTTTTGCATCTAGCATTTTAACAATTTGTTAAAATATCTAGTAAATTTACCATCTAATTTGCTTATAGAGGTACCTGAACTGTGTTGTATTTATATTCATTGCTGGTTTTTCACTGTTTTAGAGTTCACTGTCCAGGGCTGGCATCTCCTCCGACTTCCTCTGGCTGGTGGCTTTGGATCCTCACCTGTCCAGCACTAGTGACGATGAGAAGGCAGGCTGGGGTGATGAAATGTAAATCCGGGAACTCTGTTCTCTGTTAGGTAGCATGCTGGCTAAAACAATTTGGCTTATTCGTGAATTTCCATTTGCCATGCTGGCCTCTCCCATTCCACCTGAGGTCTACTCACCGAAAGCTTCTCTTTGGGGTTTTTTGGGGTTTTTTTCCCAATAGGCCTAAAATGTCTAATATTGGCCCTAATTTTAGAGGTGCCATAGCTGCATGAGCCCCTGGGATTTGTCACCAGCTCTTGTGTCTCTGGCTGGCCTGGCTTGTTGTGAGCCAAACTGGAGCAAGTCCTGGGGCAGGAGGAGAGCCTTTCCTCATTTCTCTGATCCTGGCAGCGCCAGGCCTGGCAGGTTCTTACTGGGAAAGTGAAAGGAAGGAGGGTGCGAAATATAGGAGAGACACCCATCAGAAAGTTCTCTTTTTGCCTTCCACTGCAGTTTGTGCTTTGAAAACCAGGCTTGAGAGGCATCCAGACCCTTTGAGATGGAAACTCCCATTATTTTGCAGGTCCTGGTGGTGGTGATGGGGGTGAGGGAGGCGGGGAATAAATATTTTGGATGGGTCAGCTCCTGGTCTGCCCAGGTGTCTTTGGAAACCAGCTCTTGTCAAAGAAAAGGAACAAATAAAAAGAGAGAAAGTAGGAGGTGGGGGAGGGGGAAACAGAAACAGAGAGAAGCCTTTGCTGAGCCCATGCCTTTGTGCACCGCATTCAAACTGATTTGTACCCTTTGTAGTCTTAATTATTTGTGAGAGCGGGATAACAGGAGTACCCCAGCTCACCCATTATTTTCTGCATAAAAAAAGGCACACAGAAGCCACTGATCATTTCTGAATTAGCAAACATGATACTAAAAAAAAAAAAAAAAAAGCATAAAAAAATTCATTAATACCATCAGGGATTAGGAGGCTGATTAAAGTGTAGCTGTTAGCGTATGCAAATGAGCGATAGGCATTTATCGGGTCCTGTGCAAGCTGTCTTGGAGCTGTAAAGCCCATGTATGTTTTTCAGCTGATTAAAATAGTTTTAAGTTCTGGAGAATTTTTTTTTTTTTTTTTTGCTAGGGAATTAAAAAAAAAAGAGACCGTCATCTCTACTTTCCCTTTTGGCGAAATTTCTCTAAAGTATACTCCAGCCATTCCACTTGACTGCACTCTCTCGTGCCACCTCCTTTCCTGTGAGTGGTGAGGATACTGCATCCCAGTTACTGCGAACTGAGCTCTTTCCGATATTTCTATCTCTACGAGTTTCTCAGAACTCCTGTGACAAGCCAGATGGGTCCTTAGCAATGGCCCAAGGGGCTACGAGGACTCCAGGTTCTCCTCCAAGATGAGCATCCCCTCTTCCAGGATGAGGGCATATGAAAAGGTTTTTGTCACTCAAGCTCAGGGTATCAGGCACTCCCATACATGAGGGGAGACTATGCTCACTCACCCCAGAGCCTTGGTTTTGTGAAACAAGGAAGGTGGCGTGAGTCAGAAGGTAGGGGCTGAGAGATCAGGATGGATGTATACTGACACAGACACTTGATGAGCACTGGGTGGTCATAGCTGACCTTGGCCTTGAAGCAAAGGCATTGTGGGAAAAAGGAAGGAGAGAGGGACTTCCCCACTTTGGGTCCAAATCCGAATCCCATTTTCAAGACTTTCTATTAGCATATGAGTGTGTTTTTTTTTACACTTCCAGGACTACAGAGGACTATCTGCTGACTACTGGCCTGTGGATAATAGTCATAATTATTATTGTTGTTTATTGAGCAATTACTATGTGCTAGCCACCGTGGTAAACTCTTTTCCTGTTTAATCTCATTGTCCCCACCACAAATATAGGAGGTAAGACTACTCCTATCCCCAATATGGAACAAAATAAATCCAGAATCTGACCCCTTCTTAGCATCTACACTGCTAGCCTGTTGGTTCAAGCCACTATTTCTAATTTGGATCTTGCAGTATTTTTTCTAACTGGCTCCTTGCTTCTATTCTTCTCCCCAACTCTGTTCAGACTGTTCTAAGGACAACAGGCAGAGGGATGATTTTATAATAGAATCACATCCTGTCAACCCTCTGCTCAAAGCCCTTTTCACGTGGAGTAAAGGCCAAAGTAAAGGCTGTTGGAGGATGGAGGGAATGAAAAGTGCTCACCAAACTGAGAGGGCATCTTGAGACTGAAAAATGAGGTAGGCAGCTCTATATAGTCAATGGATCAAGGGTAACTTACAGGGTGGGATGGGAATTGGGCGTACAATGATCTGGAAGCATTCGCAGCTGCGCTCTGCACTGCCAAGTGGCCATTGGGACAATTTAGTAGTTAACCTAGGGCATGGGAGTAGGTGCTTGGAAACAGGACATGCGGTGGGTAAATAGTCTCATGGGCACCGGGAAAACATCAGGGAAGGTTTTTATTTTTCTTTGGGGACTAATACAGCATAGAGGCTACCTGGTCCTAATGATTATTAAGCAATGTCTATTAACTACAAAGACCTTGACAACAGAGAAGTGATTCACTGCACAGTACAGGCCTGGGTAGGGTCAGTGGAAGAGCGAAAGGAATTGTATGGCCCCAAGATGGCGTCAGTTACGCTAACAGTCATACAAGGGCCCACACAGCTACTCAATCTGCCCTATTACTTCTCTCACCTTACTTCCACTCCCACTCACTCCACTCCAGACACACTGGCTTTCTTAGTTTTCCTCAAAAGCTCCAGACACATTTCTATCTTGCTTTACTTTTTCTTCCTTCCATAACACTTATTTATTCTCATATCATTTTTAAAGTACTTATTTATTATGTTCATTATCTTTTGCACCCAGCTAGACTATAAACTCCCTGAAGGAAGGGAACTCTGTCTATTTTATTCACCAGTGAAGGCATTTACGTGAGCTCAGTCAATAATTACTTGTTGATTTAAAGAGCTCCAGAGTATTTGTAAAAATTCTCATAAATAATAAAAAAGGTATTGTCAAAGTCCCAAGAAGTCAGGAACTATGTCTGACTTGGTTATCACTCTATCCCTAGCACTTAACCCATGAAAGGCAATAAATAAGTATTCATTGAGTGAATAAATAACGGGGCTAAATTGGGCAACCAATATTTTTGTGCAGAAATATCCATTTTCAGTTCTGGTCACACAGTTTAAAAGAAACCTTATCTGCGGAGGAGAGGTGGGGGAAGGATGGACTGGGAGTTGGGGGTTAGTAGATACAAACTATTACATATAGAATGGATAAAAAACAAGGTCCTACTGTATAACACAGGGAACTATATTCAACATCCTGGGATAAACCATAATGGAAAAGAATATACAAAAGGATGTATGTATGTGTGTAACTGAGTCACTTTACTGTACAGCAGTAATTAACACAACATTGCAAACTGACTATACTTCAATAAAAAATATATAAAATAAAATAAACCTTATCCATTTATATGAAAGGATGATTTTTTTTTTTTGTGGTACGCGGGCCTCTCACTGTTGTGTCTCTCCCGTTGCGGAGCACAGGCTCCGGAGGCGCAGGCTCAGCGGCCATGGCTCACGGGCCCAGCCTCTCCGCGGCACGTGGGATCTTCCCGGACCGGGGCACGAGCCCGTGTCCCCTGCATCGGCAGGCGGACTCTCAACCACTGTGCCACCAGGGAAGCCCGAAAGGATGATTCTTTTAAGTCCCAAATATTTATTTAAAAAATGGTTTTTTCAGTCTGACAAAATAAGGGCTGTAAGAGAAGCATCAAATGGTGTAGAAGGGTTGACTGATTACAGCTGGAGTGGTTCTGTAAGGTGGTGGCAACCGAATGGAGCTTTGCAGTATGATCTAGTTTGACCAAGCCTAAATAATGGAAACACTGACTTGGGTTCAACTCCTAGGCCTGCCATTCACTAGCTGTGTTACCTTGGGCAGATCATTTGACTTTTCTGAACCTCATTTTCCATATCTGTAAAATAGGGATAATAATAAGTTTTCCTCACAGGGTTGTCATGAGGTTTACTTGAGATACTACTTGTAAAGCCCTCGTAAGGTGCTGCCGAGGATTGTTATCAGTAATAATATTTTACAGTGTAGTCACAGCATAGTTCACTTATCAAATAAAAGATAGTTCTATAAATGAAAACATTGTTGGAAAGTCTAGTTTTCTGGAATGAAGTGCAGCCATTGTCAAGAAGCAGATGGGGGACTTCCCTGGTGGCACAGTGGTTAAGCATCAGCCTCACAATGCAGAGGACACGGGTTCAATCTCTGGTCCTGGAAGATCCCACCTGCTGCAGAGCAACTAAGCCCATGTGCCACAACTACTGAGCCCGTGAGCCACAACTACTGAAGCCTGTGTGCTTTAGGGCCCACGTGCCACAGCTACTGAGACTGTGTGCTAAAACTACTGAAGCCCACTCGCCTAAAGCCCATGCTCTGCAACAAGAGAAGCCACTGCAATGAGAAAGCCCATGCATTACAACGAAGAGTAGCCCCCGCTCGCCGAAACTAGAGAAAGCCCGCACACAGCAACGAAGACCCAATGCAGCCAGAAAGTTAAAGAAAAAAACAAAGAAGCAGAAGGGCTTGAGGAAAAGCCAGAGTGATGTCTAATGTTAGATCTTGCAATTTGACTAAATTAATCAGTGAATCAACTATTACATGCTTATTATTACCTGTTATTTGTAAAGTAGGCATTGTGAGTGACTCAGAGAAATGTAAGACATGGTCTTCCTCCCCAGTTCAGCCTAGAGTCTGGTAGGTAAGATTTGATATAATGGACATCCATTATTTTGCAGATCACTATCCATTTATGCTTCTCCTGGTCAGAGTATCTGGATTTTTCTGTGAGAAATCACCCTGTCCCTCTCTCTGCCCAAGACAGTTTGTATAGTGTTGGCACCAATCCCACTCCAGGTCCTTGGTGGACCTATGGCTCAGCCTCAGCCAGTCAGGGCATTGGCTTTCCCTGGCCTCCTGATTGGTTCAGGGGTGGGCACATGACCCAATCAGAGCCAGTGAGACTCAGTGAGACTTTTATTGGGCCTACTGTTTTTTCCCACTTGACTTGAACCCAAGAGGAGCTGGAGTAAACATCTTGCCAGCACAGAGAAAAGCCATTCTGAAAATGGGACCCATTACAGAGCTGAGAGAGGGAGAGAGAGAAAAATATCCTAGTGATTATTTGAGCCCCAGAACCAAACTGTATTTGAACTTGGATTTTTCACTTATTGGGCCAATAAGTTCTCTTCTTGTTTAAGTCACTTTGGGTTGAGATTTCTGTTCCTTGTGACACCAAAAGCATCGTAACGGATGCACTTAATATTAATTCATGAAAAGGCAGAGCACCAAAAAACAAACAATCCCAGTATGCCCCCAAAACAAAGTCCGTATAAATAAATAGAAATCTGTCATGATTGGCTAACGGGCAGTGTGGACACTAATGACGATTGTGAGCTGACAAAGCAGAAGGTCCTTCCTCTGGGAACTGGTGGCTGCGGGAGGTCACTCCTCTCACTCTATCTTCCTCTGCAGCTTCCCGTGACCCTTGTAATTGTCAGGAAGGGCTGTCACACAGCTTTGGAAGCCAGGTTGTTGGTCACTTAAGGCTCATGACAACTCTCAGATGCCCTTCCTTTCAAACAGGAGGAACATGGATCCAGATATTATCTGATGTTGGCTTAAATTGCCGTCTTATGAGGTGCAGTAAGTTTTGTCCAGCTTCACTGCTCTCTGACTTCTCTTTTCCGTATAGGTCCTATTCTCAACTCCCAACAGCATATGTTGTTTGTCATCAGTCTCGTGCGTTTCTCTCCCAGTGGTCTTGGGCAGGCTACACAAGGAGAGTAAAAGACCTTGCAAAATACATACTCCACTTTGACATGTTCCCAGTGAGAGGACTTTTGGTTCTATTCAGCATACATAGCTAAATTCTTATGTCATGCTGGGGACAAAATATAGCCATTGGCCTATTCAAAAACTTAAATTTACAAGATATTAATACAGCCCCTTGAGGAATCTTACAAAGTACAACCAGTACCTCACCTTCATTTTGAGTTTGTGTTAGTTCCCTCCTCATTTTCAAACCAAAGATCTGGTGGGATTGAGTTAATCAGTGAATCCTCCTTTTCTGCTTACATGGCTGGATGCTCTCTGTTGGGAACCCTTTAGAGAACTAAACACCAAAAACCACATTTCTCTATCATTATTCTTATGGATCATATCTTGTTAGTGCTGCTGATTAGCTGTGTTGGGCCAGAACAGCTAAATCCTGCATTGGTTTTTAGCAAGGGTATGTCAGGTGCAGAAATGAAATTATTGGGGGGCTTCCCTGGTGGCGCAGTGGTTGAGAATCTGCCTGCCAATGCAGGGGACACGGGTTCGGGCCCTGGTCTGGGAAGAGCCCACATGCCGCGGAGCCACTAGGCCCGTGAGCCACAACTACCGAGCCTGCGCGTCTGGAGCCTGTGCTCCGCAACAAGAGAGGCCGCGATAGTGAGAGGCCCGCGCACCGCGATGAAGAGTGGACCCTGCTTGCCACAGCTAGAGAAAGCCCTCGCACAAAAACGAAGACACAACACAGCCAAAAAAAAAAAAAAAAACAAAAAAAGAAATGAAATTATTGGTTTGGGAAGGGAATTGATGGCAAATACCTTTTCTTAAAAAATCGGGTTCCTTGTGACTAGTCAACATGTTGGCACAACTGAGCCTCGTGTCACGAGTGAGCACACTCCCTAAAAATGAAATGAATTTTTGTTTATGGTAAATCTATTTTCTTCTTGTCAGTACTTACCTATAACAGGTGAATTCTAACCCGATGCTGGTCTTAAATTTTTCAGAGAAACTATAGTAATGTTTTGTTAAGATATTTGAACCAGTTCTCTTCCCTGTGACAATAAATTTCATTCCTGCACCTACCATACACTTTCTAAAAAGACATACAATTTTTTTTTTTTGGCCTTGCCATGCAGCATATGGGATCTTAGTTCCCCAACCAGGGATCGAACCCGTGTCCCCTGCATTGGAAGCGTGGAGTCCTAATCACTGGACCACCAGGGAAGTCCCAAGACATACAGTTTGTATGATGTAGACAACCTCTGAAAGAAGATAAATGAGTGTGAACAAGATATCTGGCTGTTCTGACCCAGCACAGCTAAGGAAGCCTGCTTTGCCTGAGGTGAAAGCTGAGGCTCCCACATTCGCCTGTCATGACAAATTGGAACGAGAGAATCTGTCCTTTGTGTCCAATTCTGTGGTGTAGATTAAGACCCAGCCATAAACCAGCACTGGTTTCTGCTCCTGATGACACCATTATCATTTTTAAACTTATCATTTCTTCATTAAAGCAATCCCAGAGCTTATGGGGTTGTTGACAGAACATAAATACAAACATAAAAATAAATCATACAATCAAAGTCCTTGAGAGCTGGCTGGGACTTCTGGTCAACTGGTCCAATCCCCTGTTGAAGTGATATAGCCATCAGATTCTTTACCTCTGTCCCCATGTCTTTGTTTCTAAAATCTCCCTTAACATGAAGGACCTCCATGAGGGGCTCACTAGGTCTTATGCTTTTCTCTGGCCCTAAAGATAATGTGTCCTATGGTTTGCCTTAGCTTTGTTATACCTCACCTGAGACCTCTCTGTTTCAGGCTGTGGGGTGTTTCTCCCTATAGATCTAACATGCTCTGGTCTTCTCAGATCCAGGCTGAATCTGATGAGTCCTTCTTAGCTCTCTTCCTATGTTGAGCTTGCTTGTTCTTGGGCCATTGACATGACCTAGCTGGGCACCTTTTCCAAAACATACATGCTTACCTTTAATTGATGTATAGTACTGAACAACATGATAGCAAATAATGGTATTGAATAGCAAGATGAAAATCCTTTCACATATACATATCCTAGTGCAAAAATACATACATACACCTCTTCAAGTTACGTGACCTTGCACAAGTAACAACTTCTCTGGGCCTCAATTATTTTCCATAAAATGAAGGGTTGAATTAGATGAGCTCTTACATACCTTTCATGGATCTTCCCTGATAGATGAAGACTAAATATTTACTTATATTCTCAGAATGAATATAGGAAGCAATTGTACTCAGATATTCCCTGACAAATGGAAACATTTGAGTAGCATGGAAGAAAATAAAAGGTTTTAAATTTAAAAATAAAAAGTTATAAATCTCTTCCCTGAAGCAATTTGCCTGTGTAGATTATGAACTTGATTTCCCCTCTTTCAGGAAACTTTACTTGTAGGCCTTGGACACACTTCATTGGTCAAGTAAAAACTCTTGTTCAGCTGGAGAGCGTGTTAAGAAATGACCTAGTTTAAGCGCTTTAGAATAGGAAGCTTGATTTTAGTTCCTGCTGCCAGTGTTGTCTTTGATGCAATTCACTTCTCTTTGCCCTGTTTTTCCACCAGTAAACAGGGATCCCCTGCAAATTTACAGAAAGTTTGTAAACCAGATGAAGTACTGGATTTGAATTCTACTACGTGTGTAGTAGTAGCTAGCTTTGTAGATCACAGTGTTTTCTGTGCATGTGGATGTTCTGAACTAGATTCTATTCTCTTGAGAGTAGCAGTGAAGGCTAGCATTCCCCTTTGACCTTTGCTGTAGTACACAGTAAGATTCAGTAAGGCTTGGTGAGTGGTTGACCGTATGCCAGAAACCCATGCACGGTCAAGGCATTCACCCTATCCCAGCATCAGCCTTAAAACAAACAAATAAACAAACAAAAAGGTTTCTGATACAGAACTTGAATTTTATTCATTAAAAATTTTTTTCTTTTGCTGTCAACAATCATGGTGAACAAACTTAACATTCTACTGATATCTGAAGGAGAGAAAAAAGGGGAGAGAAGATGGACAACACCCAGGGCACCATATATGAAATACAAATGCCTGGGTAGCACTGTTCTTCCATCAAATTCCAAGGCGCAGTTTTCTAGCTATTTATATTTTGTGACTATAAAAAAAAAAGAATAAAGTTTCAGATGAAAAATGAGTGATGAGGCTATGGAAGATGCTTACAACATTATTTTCATTATTCAAAACACCAAAATCAGCCTAAGCTAAAATGTTTTGCTGATGTCCCTAAAATATTCCACCTTTGGACAGAACCATTAACTATTTTTAAAAAGCCAATAATCAATAAGTCTTAATTTGTTGCACTGACATTTATGCAGGTTTCATCTAGATGAAATTAATTAGAAAGAAAATGGTTTCTCAGCGATTGGCAAGAGGAAGGGAGTCCGTGGCAAGATAAGTTTGACCCTGTGTCTTGGAAACATTTTAATGAGGTGAAGCCTCAGCGCGTTTGGATTTGGCTGCTTGTGGAGTGTGCACTGACATCTCTAATGGGATACCAGAGGTTTCTAAAGTGGGCCAATGACTCTGAAGGCATTTCATGGCTCACGGGAGTGCTAGGTGGATAGAAACAGTACTAAGACTGAGTAAAATGTACATAGTATGTGAATTAAGCATCTGGGATAAAGAGCTGTGAAGAACAGTCTCAGCAAGAACACAGCATCCCTCCCTCCACATTCTCGGCTGAGATACTTTAGTTTCTGAGCACCATTCACTGAAGTTCAGCCAATCCCAATTTGCTGGCACCAAAGGACTATTCCTCTATGAGGGGGTCCTCTGCCTAGCCCTGACTGTGCCATTCACCAGGGCTAACCAGGTTCTGAGAAGAGTGGGGAAGGGATATTCATCCCAGAGCCCTTGGGGGATAGCACTTGCTTTAATTAGTTCAGAACCCTTCGTATCAATGAGATTAATGGAATTAGACAAGGGAAATACTAGCAAGACTTGATCAAATACATTGGATTTCCCCCTCAGCACATAATTAGGTTAGAGGAGTGATTCAGAGAACACCCAAGGTACTGGCTCATCATTAACGTAAGTCTCCATGGGAGACGAGAAGGGCTTGGACACGGAGGTTTTCAGCATTGGGGTCGCATGTCACTGGGAGGAAATGTTGAGTAGCCTGGCAGGCCAGTTCCGCTTGGGCCCAGGGCCTGAGGAAGGGTAGCGGGGGCTGAACATGGTAGGTTCCCTGATCACAGCACGGCCACTCTCTTGAATCGTCTTTTCCAATGCAGGGCCTCTTTCTCCTCCTTGTGTGACCTGCTTTCTCTCTTGGGCAGACTCAGAGGGACGCTTCCTGTTGGGCAAGGGCCCTCCAAGCAGGTTAGAAGATGACAGCAGCTAAGTGAGCAAGGAGGAGACAAGAAGCCTTTAAAAAAAAGAGTCATAGTCAAGAATATGTTTTTTCCTGAAAGCATCTAAGATTTATGTAGAGCCTTAGGACACGAAGGCCGCAGAGAAGTGGCCATGGGCATGAGCAGGGTGTGCGCTGACTTTGGGTTCCTGTTTAGAGTTAGTTACCACAACAGTTATGAGAGCAAACATCTCCTTTGCAATCACTGTGTACCAGGTACCGTGCTACACATTCTACGCTCACTGTTTTCTTTAATGCTCACAGGACCCTCCACAAGACATTTTACAGGAAAGGAACTGAGGCACAGAGTTTTAGGAACTTACTGAAGGTCACACAGTTGGCAAGTGGATGAAGCCAGTCTGAGTGCATTTTGCTCACCAATTACATCTGCTGTGTGAAGTCCCAAGTGGCCTTACTGCTAGGGAACATCGCTCTATGGTGGAGTATTAAAGGGATGAATAATGGCTTCCTAGAGAGGATAGTAAATAAACTGAGTAAGAAAGTTAGAAAGGAAAAGAGTCCATGAAGATGAAGGGAAATCAGCATCAGTGTTGGTGACACCTGACTCCATGGAGCGAGGGGGATTTCTGCATCATTAGAGCTACACAAGCAGGAGATTCTTCACAGGGCGAATCTGTCCCCTCTAATAAGATCCCTCCAGAGGCATGTGGAACACCAGGCAGGCATTGGGGTGACAGGACTCTAGATACTCCACCAGGAAAGAGGTGTGTCTTGCAGGCTGGGGAAGATGTGAGGACAGTGCCACGTGCAACTGAATATCAACCAATCAGAGATGGGTTGCCCCCTGGACTCATAAACGCAGAACATGACAAAATGGACAGCAAGACTCTGAAAACACACATGACTTCCCAATTCTGCTGATTTGCATGCCTTCATTCCAAAATATTACTCAAGGTCCCCACCGTGTGTCAGGAGCTGGGAAGACCAAAGTTAATAAGGTAGCAACCTTACCTTCAAAGAGATCAAGTTTGAAAAGATATAAACCCAAAAACTGCAACAGAAAGAAACTGATGATTGATGTTAAAATGGAGATATAGGAATGTCACAGTTCAGACTCAGAGGAGGCAGAGGGTGGTGTTTGAAGTCCCTCAGAACATGTAATATCTATGAATGAAGAAAATCACAAGGTAGAAGCAGAGAAGAGGGGAGAATATTTTCGGAAGAATAAAAGAGAAATTCAAGACCTCTAAAGGATTTGCAGTTCTGGAGAGGAAAGTCTTGGGAGTAGAGGGAGAATTTTCTGCTTCTTTGTTCATCTTTAAAAGAAAGGAGGCCATTGTCAATGAAGAGTAGATTATTGATGGTCTTAAAGAGAAGGGTTTGTTTTCTCACTCCACTTAAGAACTGACGGATAAGGACCAAGGACACATTCTAAGGCTGTGTTTGATTAAAGACACACATGCTCACTATTGAGCCTTTCAGCCTGAGCAGGAGAGAGAAACACCTAGACAAGCTGGGGAAGTTGGACGGTCAGAAGGACCGTGTATATGGTCCTCGAAGAAAAAGCATCCTGGTTCAGTGGAAGGACTATGTGATGGGGAATTGGATGTAGAGTTTTAGCTCAGATTTTGCAATGAATTAGTTACGTGAGCATGGACAACAGATGTCTCCTCTCTGGACCTCAGTTTCACCTTGCTGTCTGTAAAATGAAGGGGTTGGACTAACTGGCTTCTATCTTTCTGTTCCGTGACACACCTGATTTTCTCTGGGAAATGGATCAGGAATAACATAGCCTCCCTCGGGTGTGGGCAAGAAGTCAAGCACACTCAGAAATTCAACACAGAGAGGGAAAGGCATTCACCAGGCATAGCTGAGACCCGTGGCTTGATTGACAGGGTTCACAGGACCACACGTGGTGGGAGAAAAGGAAGGGGAGGAGCCTCGCGGTTCCAAAAGAAAGCCTACTTCTCCGTGAAATCCAGGGCAAACTGGATTGGAACTTCCAGGTGAGTTTCTCAGAAGAGAGAGCAGGATGCTGCTTTCACGAGCAAACTCTGCAGCTTATCCAGTCAAAGGGAGGCAAGGCAAGGCTCTACAGGGCAAGGCTTGAAATATGCCTTCCGAGGCTGGTGAGTGCAGGGTTGGGGGCTTCACCAACTCCACTAAAACCTGAATGCCTGACAAGTTCTTGGCTTGATCTGCTATTTAATCTCAGAGAAAATAGAGAAAGCTGGGAGAGGATCTGCTCCTTTGAACTCAGTTCTGACTCCAAGCGTCCAAAACAAAATGCTCAAGGCAACACGATAAAAAAAAATTTTTTTAAACATTTTTGTAGAGCACAAAAGTTCAAGAAATAGATAGTGGGGTGAATTGGTGTAATAGCCTTAAACAGTACAACTTTTTCAAATGAGAGTTTACTCCCATTTGTTTTCCCATTTGAACCTCACCAAAACCCCATAGGGTGGGTTGATTTTGCAGATGAAGAAGCAAGCCACAGAGCTAGTGGCTGGAAATGCCTGGCAAGAACCTGGGTCTTTGATGCTCCAATGCCCCACCCTTTCTGGGGCATTATCCTGCTGCCTCACTGGAGGAACTTGCACCAATAGACACATTTTTATCCAATGTAAAGCAAAGACTTTCTGTCCTTGCAGGAATATTTGCAAAATACAGAAAAAGATAAAGAAGAAAAATGTAAACACCCTCTCCAGAGATAACTGGCATTGTTTTTTAAGATTCCCTCCAACCCACTTCTCATTTTGAAAAATCAAAAAGTTGAAAGGTAATGAACCTCTGTTAACCCTTCACCCAGATTCACCAGTTTTCAACATTTTGCCATGTTGTTTTTATCCATCTTTGCTATACTATTTGGAGGTAATTTGCAGACATCATGACATTTCATCCTTGAATATTTCAGAATATGTATCATAAGAACAAGTTCATTTCCCTACAAAGCCACAACCACATTATCACAACCAAAATTTTAATATTGATTGATATCATCTAAGAGTTAATCTCTACTCAAATTCCTCTATAGTCATCTAAATGTCCTTTGTAACTTTTAAATTTTGATCCAAGATCTAATCGAGTTCCACATTTTGCATTTGATGTCATGTCTCTAGTATGCTTTAAACAAGAACAGTCCCCCATGGGGTTTTTTTGTTGTTGTTGTTTTTGGTTTTTTGTTGTTGTTTTGGTTTTTTTTTGGTCTTTCACAACATTTACATTTTTGGAGTGTCCAGGCCAGTCATCTTGGAATACTTTTCAGATTTTGTGGTCATGATGAGATTCACATTAAACATTTTTGGCAAGAATACCACATAGGTCATGCTTTGTACATTTTGGAGATTTAATTTTCTATACTGAACCTATATGGTTTCTCTAATCAAAAAACTGACAAATACATGTTATTGTTTTTAAAAAAGCTTTCAAAAATATTCCAACAATAGCATAGCACTTGGTGCCTGGCACTATGCCTAATACATTGTTCAATGAATTTATAAATGAATTCAGGCACTGCCTCAATTTGTAATGAGCCTCTTGTGCTTGGGAGTATTCAAGCAGAGGCTGCATTACCCCTGAAGAAAAGAGTTGAAGAGGGGATTTGGCATTGAGAGGAAGTCTTCTCCTTTGACTCTAGTGGAGTACTCTGGAGAGTTTTTTTCCTCATATTTCAAATTAGAATGTAACATGAACATTACTGTTGGAATTTTAAAAAGTTCTTCCACATCTTTCTCTTTTTCTTTCTCCTTCTGTCATTAAGTTCCTTCTTTCTTTCATCATTATTTTCTTAATTGTAAACTTCTCAGCACTTTACAAGTCTTTTCAGCCTGTGATACCAAGAATGCCCTCTTACGCTCTTTTGGAACCAGTGAGGAGTTGAGCTGTCCCAGAGGAAACCAGACCACAGACCTGGCCTAGGGAAGAGCTATTTGTTCTAGAAAACTATTTCAGGACACCCAAGTGTGCTTCCATCAGCCGAGAGATGTGCAGAGTCCTAGAAGTGGTGAGGTGATGTGAGGAAGCCACCTACACCAGGTTTCTTAAGAGGGTGCTTCTATCACATTTCCTAGTTTCATCAACAAATTCTGTACCCTGAGTTGTCTTTAATTTCAAATGGTCTTTTTGGAGTTTGTGCCTCTACATAGTACATGGAAAGAATAGCTTCTATCCACCTGTGTGGGGCTGTTGCATTATTCCACTGGCTTTTTTCTTCCTGGGCTTGCTTGGGTAATGTTCTTCCCTTACAAATTTCATCTCACTGCACTGTGCATTGAAATGACACAGTTATGGAGCGCACAGGGAAAAAAATTATAATGCCATTAAAAGTTATCATAAATTTCAGATCAGCATCACTTCTAATCCGATACACAATTTTACTGCCTCTATAAAGTAGGTGATTTGCAGTGGTCTGAGGCGTCTCCTGGAGCATTTTACTTCTTTTTAAATTAAACACACCAACTTTGTGCTGAATTCAGAGTGTGGACATAAAAAAGGGGGTAAAAAGGAGAGGGAAGGGACATCAGATGGGAATTGCAATTGAACCTTTATATGTGCCGTCTTGGCACTGTGGTACTAAATATAGTGCCAGGTAAATAGATGTGCTGAAATATTCAGAATAAAAAACAAATGCTCCAATAGCAGAAGCAGTGAGCCCCAAGAATGTTTCCACAGTGGGTGTGCTTAAAATAATAAAATACTGTTGTTTAAAAACCACTCAATCCTAGAAAACCCTATGTTGTAAAAAAAAAAAAAAATATATATATATATATATAGTGATAGATAGATAGATAGATAGATAGTGCTGGTATATATGTGAGGGGCTATGTATGTTGAACCTATATATGTATATAAAAACTCCTAGGACATTTTGAAGAACCTAGGGGTAAGACAGGAATAAAGACACTAGAGAACGGACTTGAGGATATGGGGAGGGGGAAGGGTGAGCTGTGACAAAGCAAGAGAGAGGCATGGACATATATACACTACCAAACATAAGGTAGATAGCTAGTGGGAAGCAGCCGCATAGCACAGGGAGACCAGTTCCGTGCTTTGTGACCGCCTGGAGGGGTGGGATAGGGAGGGTGGGAGGGAGGGAGACACAAGAGGGAAGAGATATGGGAACATATGTATATGTTTAACTGATTCACTTTGTTATAAAGCAGAAACTAACACACCATTGTAAAGCAATTATACCCCAATAAAGATGTTAAAAAAAAAAAACTCCTAGGAAATTAAATAGACTGTAAGGGGCTTGATTTTACTGGTTGGAAAGTTACACTGATTATTTCTTTGAGGTGCATTAACTCCTTCTGGAAGCTTAGGACATCAGAAGTTATCTTTTACTAAATGGTTACCAAGTATTCTGAAATGTGATGTCCCCAGCAAGGACTGATGAATTAACCCAGGTACAAACATGTATACTGTGTACATAGCGAGAAGTGGCACATGCCCAAGTGTTAGTACAAAAGAGAACTCTGTTCACAAGGTTTCTGGTTGAAAGGATTCAACTGAATGGTGACATTTTTTCTCCACCACACCCAAATGCAGTAGGTAAAAAAAAAACAAAAAAAGAAAAAAACTTTCCTAAATGTTTATGCAATACTCTGAGCTAAATACTGAAGATACAAATTAAAAAAAATCAAAAACAAACCATAGGTCTGCCCTCAAGAGGAAGCTCTCAGTTTAGAGGGGGGACTTTATAGGAAGTCAACTAATAATTTCAGTAGAACGTGTTCTAGGTTGTGATAGGTGTCAGTGCGCACTGGGAGTGCACAGAGGAGAGGAAGCCACATGTCCATCATGATAAAATGAAATATGGCAACTTATATCCCTTTCAAATTGGGTCTACATTGTCCAGTCCAAATATTTTCAGCAATATTAATTGATCAATCAACAAATAATATATTAAACAAATATGTATTCAACTCTGGCTACTATATGTTGTTTATTTCCATGCTTATCACGCTGCCTGGAATAGTCAGAAATGAACTGAATATTTTTTGAATTAACGAAGCTGGTGGTACAAAGATGGATAGTAATACCCAGCCCGAAACACACTTTACATCTGAAAGGTATTCATACTTAGGTTATGTCATTTAATCCCTTACAGTGAGGTAGGTACTATTTCAACTTTACAGATGGAAAAACAGAGACTCTGTGAGGGAAAGTGATTTCCCCCTAAACATGTGTTGGGCTGGACGAATCTGGATCATCTTGTTGCGTGTTCGCCCTGGTTCTGCCCATGTTGGGCTGTGTGTGATGCACATGTACAGTCATCAGTGTGGGTGAGTCATGTGTTGGGCCCAACTCCCAGTAGAACCAGAGGACCTGGACACAGTTGTCTGTGAACTGTGGTGACGAATGGTTGCTCTTGGGGTGTCCTGTGGATTGACTGTCATAGATCAGATGGACAGAAAGCTTTGATCACAATGCGATGCTAGAGTCAGGTAATAATAATGCATAACATTTATGGGACATGTAATACCTGTCACTTCACTGTCATCTCTTTCAGTCCTCACTACAGTCTTGTAAGGTGGGTACTATTATCATCATCCCTGTGTTACAGATGAAGAAACCAAGGCAGAGAGAGATTAAGAAATTTCTCTAAGGTTATACAGGTGAATATGCTGGAGTTAGGATTCTAGTCCAGACAGTTCACCTCCAGAGCTTGTTGCCTGGGATAACAGGAAGTCATTTATACATCTCATTTGTGTTGATGGGTGTCCTCATTATTACTGGAGACAGGGTGCTGTGCTAAGAGACAGTTAATGGATGTGGAACATACCTTATCATAAGAAGTAGTTGCTATTGTGTGGAAATAAATGAATGAATGAAGTTGTTTCTAGGGATATTCTATCATTGGAGAATGATGTACTGCTGATCTCATGAAGGACAATCAAAAAGCAAATAATCAAATAATATTTTGTATTTAGAAAACAGGTTATATAAACAGCAGTGTCAGCAAAGTTGGACCTCTTGATGTGAAATACAATCTATTGTGAACTCTAAATATCTATTAACTAGCTAATTAATGCATTTCATAAATTAATTAGTGAACATTTGTTAAGTGCCTCCTAGTGTGTTAGATACTCTGATAGGAGTTCATTTATCATATCACTGTTGTCTTTAAGTCAGGCCATCTTACCTGAAACATGCAGATGTTTAGCCTTTAAATGAAATAAATACCAAGGAATTGGTGATTCTTCATTCCCATGAATATTGGGTGATATTTAGTGAAGATTCTGTAGTTAAGATTCTGTTTAAACACACACTGGAACTGGTTGAGTTGGGGACAGATGTGAAGTCTTTCATCTTGCCTAGTTTGGGGGGACTTCTTGAACGTGATGAAGCTTTAATGACAGAGGTTAGCTGACCTTGGGGAAAGAAGAGCAGTTTCAGCTGTGGGACTGTGTTCTGTGTCTGGTCACTCATTAGAATCCTTAATACATGCACATTTGCCATTTTACTCAGGAAGCCTGGGGCTCATGACACCCTGAAGTCAGGAGCTTAAGTAAAAGTACAATTGGCAGTGATGAAGTTAGGGCTGGGAAAAGAATGTGTCATTAATGAATGAATTTATTAATTAATAAATCATTTTATTTGTAATGATTACTTTAAAACTAGTTTTAAATAAGCTTTCAGATACTTTGGTGAGATGATCCAACTGGGCTTAGGGAATATGAATAAAATTTTTTAAATGGCATTTTGGGATCCAATTCAAATTAACAAAACTTTTCAGTTAGCAACAGATACTAGCATTGCTTCATAGTGGAGACCAGAAATTTTATTATATAAGAAATTGTGTACAACAGATTGGATCAGTTAGGAAGGTGTTTAGTTGCAAGTAACAGAAAATCTGACTTACAGTGATTTCAATACTGTAAGTATTTTAAGAAACATATTTACATTTAATATAAATAGATATCTCAGATGTCTGGAGTTAGGGGGCTGAAAGTCTTGGTTAAGTGTTTCAGGGAAAGCAGGCTTGGTTTTTATATTTCAGTTTGGCTTTCTCATGGTTGCAATATGGCTTCACAGTCAGAACCTAGGTCCCATTCAAAGATGGGGAAAGAGAGGTGGAAGCCAGCCACACTGTGTAAAGAGAAAAAGTTTTCTGAGAAATCCCAGCAGACTTTAGCTTCACTTCATTGTGCAAAGTTGTGACTCAAGGGACTCCTAGCTGCAAAGAATGCTGGGAAAATGATCATTCACATGTTCCAGCCTCTATGTAGTCAAGGGAAAAGGGGTTGGAAAAGGTGTTGAGTCCATTAGCCCCCAGTGAGGCCTCATAGATGCACTCCCAAATCTTATTCCAAAAGGAGTTAATCTATATAATTAACATATTATCTCTGAAATATATTATGGAAAATTTCAAACATATCCAAAAGTACAGACAATGATATACTCAATCCCCATGAACACATCACCCATCTTCAATAAATATTAACTCATGGCTAATACTGCTTCATATATATCCCTACTATTAAAAATATCTCTGGGGGCTTCCTTGGTGGCACAGTGGTTGGGAGTCTGCCTGCTGATGCAGGGGACATGGGTTCGTGCCCCGGACCTGGAGGATCCCACATGCCGCGGAGTGGCTAGGCCCATGAGCCATGGCCACTGAGCCCGCGTGTCTGGAGCCTGTGCTCCGCAGCTGTGAGAGGCCCGCGTAATGCGCGCGCGCGCACACACACACACACACACACACAAAATCTCTGGATATTTTAAAACAAATCCTAGACATTATATCATTTTATCCATAAATATTTCAGTGTATGTCTCCAACAGTTAAAAGGACTATTTAAGAAGAAAATAGAGCCATGTTACCACTAACACACCAAAATTAAATTAACAAAAATTCCTTAACATTATCAAATATTTAGTTTATATTCATATTTTTCTAATTATCTCATCATTTTTTTAAGTTTGTTTGAATCAAGATATAATTTTGCCTTTTCTCTACAGAATTAACTGTTAATTATTTTGGTCATGATTTTAGAAAAATTTTAAGTTGATGTATTTAATACTAGTGTCTTTTTTCCCCCTCATTGTAGACGGATGCCTATGCACTTAAGTATTTTGAAGTACTTATGAAAGTCAAAGATTTATTGTGGCAGCCCAAGGTTTGACCACCTGTACAAAAAGGGTCCACTGGATTTGAGTATTGCTTCCTAAAGTCCAGCTTGAAGGCTGAGAGATTGAAAAATAGGTGTATTCCTTTGGAGCAGCTCTGTGCATTAAGAAGTCTTAGACTAAAGCTTATGTAAACTTCCAAGCTTGGGGATGACTTGCAGCGTGTGTTGGCGGGTGGCAGCACAGATGCAATGCCCTTTCTAGTGCCCGCTCAGGCTCTCAAGTTTGTTTATTCAAAATCAACAGTTAGGGGAGGCCTTTCCAAATATGACTCAAAGACCAGAAGCTATAAAAGGAGAGACTAATAAATTTGAGTACATAAAAATAAAACACTGGTATATGAAAGAAAGAAAACATCAAAACATAAACAAGTTTAAACACAAATGACCAACCGGCGGAAATGTGCACCTCATATCATAGACAAAAGTCATTTGTCAAGCAAGAGATGATGGTACTTGAATTGGGGCGGTATTGTGGGGTTAGAGTAAAGCAAACTGACTCGGGGTATATTGTGGAAGTAGAGCCAACAGGGTTTGCTGATGGGTTGGAATTAGGACATGAGGGGGAAAGCAAAAGAGGGATCAATTCTAGGAAAATTGTTGGAAAATAGGCAAGTCTCCAAATAAGAGAAAAAAGGAGGTAAGAATTAGTGGATTAACTGTTCCCCTAGGAATTTGGGGAACATAAAAATTCAGTGACTATACTGAAATACTTAGCCCTAGGTGATGGCCTTGCCATCCCAGGTCATGCACAAAGGGTAGAGTCAGATATTAGCTGTGTAGGAGATAATATTGATAGTTCTGGAGTTAGGCTGCTTGTATGAGGGTTCTGACTCTGCCGTTTGCTACCTATGTGATCCTGGGCTAACTTGCCAACTCAACCTCTCTGAGCTCTATTTCTTCATAGGTAGAACAGGTCTAATAATACCCTAATCATGAATTTGTTCCAGAGTATAGGTATAGACTTTTGTTATGCTTCCTGATTATGTAAAAGTTATCTGTTGATCTATTTCAACTAACAACTTGGTAAAAAATGAGTACCGTATTTATAGATTTAGTATTCTCTGCCTAAAGATTATTAAATAAAAACTTTTTTCTCTACCTTTCCAAGCTGGACTGCTTAGAATAGTCATTTGTCAGGGACCTCACATGATGATATGTTTACATCTTTAATGCCAATTCTGATGATCTCAATGTCAGTCTTTTCTTAACTGTGAAAGACTAAGAAACTACCACTGTGGGAGATATCACACCTCTCTCAATTTAAAAATAGCTTTACTGAGATTTAAACTGCACTTATTTAAAGTTTACAGTTTGATAAATTAGACATATATATATACACTCATGAAACCATCACCACAATTAAAATAATGTATCCATTGTCCTCATAAGTTTTTTTCTGCCTCTTTGTAATTCCTCTATTTCTCCCCCTCCATCTTACCCCTTCCATCTCTAGTAAACCAGTGATCTTTTTGTCCCTATAGATTAGTTGTATTATGTAGAATTTTTTTTTTTTTTTTTTGCGGTACGTGGGCCACCATCACCACGATTAAAATAATAAATGTATCCATTGTCCTCTTAAGTTTTCTTCTGCCTCTTTGTAATTCCTCTATTTCTCCCCCTCCATCTTACCCCTTCCATCTCTAGTAAACCAGTGATCTTTTTGTCCCAATAGATTAGTTGTATTATGTAGAATTTTTTTTTTTTTTTTGCGGTACGTGGGCCTCTCACTGCTGTGGCCTATCCCGTTGCAGAGCACAGGCTCCGGAGACGCAGGCTCAGCGGCCATGGCTCACGGTCCCAGCCGCTCCGCGGCATGTGGGATCCTCCCGGAGCAGGGCACGAACTCACGTCCCCTGCATCGGCAGGCGGACTCTCAACCACTGTGCCACCAGGGAAGCCCTGTATGGATATCTTGAAACTTGTTTATCCATTCACCTGCCAATGGACATCTGGCTTGTTTCTAGTTTTTAGTTTATTACAAATAAAACTACTATGAATTAATATACAAGTATTTGAATGGGCATATGCTCTTTATTTCTTTGTGTAGATCCAGATTTCCATCTGGTATCATTTTCCTTCTGTGTAAAGAATTTCTTTTATTTATTTTTTTGGTAATGCTGATCTGTTGGTGATCAATTCTTTTAGCTTCTTCTCAAAAAATCAATATTTTCCCCTTCAAATGCACTTTGTTTCTGAAAGATATTTTTGCTGGGTACAGAAATTTAGGTTGACTTTAAAAAAAATTTTTTTTTAATTGAAGTATAGTTGATTGATAAATAACAATGTTGTGTTAGTTTCAAGTGCACAGCAAAGTGATATATATATATATATATATATATATATATATATATATATATATTCTTTTTTAGATTCTCTTCCACTATAGGTTATTGTAAGATATTGAATGTAGTTCCCTGTACTATATAGTAGGTCCTTGTTGTTTATCTATTTTATATATAGTAGTGTGTATCTGTCAATCCCAAACTCCTAATTTATCCTGATTTATTTCTTTAGTACTTGAAAGATTGATCCGTTATCTTCTTGCTTGTTGTTTCTGAAAAGAAAGCTACTGTAATACTTATCTACATTCCTCTGTACAGAACTTTTGTCCTCTGTTTTTATGGATTCTCTTTATTACTGATTATTAGAAAACTGATTGTGAGGTAACTTGGTGTACTTTTCTTCACGTTTCTGTGCTTGGATTCATTGAGCTTTAGGATCTGTGGGTTTATAGTTTTCATTGAATCTGGAAATTTTTCAGCCATTATCTATTTAAACATTTTTTTCCTTCCCCACACCCCAACTTTAGGGGCTCCAGCGACATGTATAAATAGGCTCCTGAATTTGTTATTCAGAGCACTGATGCCCTGTTTTTTGTTATTGTTATTATTTTCTCTCTTTATTCATTTGGGATAATTTCCAATTGCTAATTCTAATATCTGTGGTGATCTGAGTTGGTGTACATTGATCGACATTTCTCCTCATTTGGGTTGTTTTTTCCTGCTTGTAAAGGATGCATAGTAATTTTTGATCTGATGACAGACATCATGTGTTTTTCCTTGTTGGGTGCTGGGTTCTTGAATTTTGTTCTGGGATTCAGTTAAGTTACATGGAAACATTTTGATCCTTTTAGGTCTTGTTTTTAAAATTTGTTAGGTGGAATTAAAGCAATTAACCATATTTGTTGGGGCATATTTCTGGGCTATTTATTATGTTCCATTGATCTATGTGTCTATTCCTTTGAAAATTTGTATTGTCTTGAGTTCTGTAGCTTTGTAGCAAATCTTAAAATTGGCTAGTATGAGTACTCCAGATTTATTGTTCTTTAAAATATTGTTTTAGCTCTGCTAATTCCTTTGCCTTTCTATATACATTTTAGGATCATTTTGTCTATATCTACAAAGACTATTACTGGGATTCTGAGTGGAATTATGTTAAATCTATCAATCAATTTGGGGAAGGATTGATATCTATAATTTGAATCTTCCAATCCATGAACATGTTGTCTCCTCATTTATTTTCATCTTCATTGATTCCTTCATTAGCACTGTAGTCTTTTTCTTCTCCTTCCGGGACTTGGATGACAATAACTTTTGTTATTGTCCCTCAGGTCCTGAAGTTCTTCTCTTTTTCTTTTTTCAATCTTTTTTCTCTTTGTTTTTCTGATTGGATAATTTCTATGGAACTATCTTCAAGTTTCATGATCATTTTCTCTGTCATCTCTATTCTGCTACTGAGCCTATCCATCGAGTTTTAAATTTCAGTTATATTATTTTTAAATTCTAGAATTTCCATTTGGTTCTTCTTGATGTCTTATGTTTCTTTGCTGAGACTTTTTATTTTTCCATTTGTTTTAAGAGTGTCCATTTTTTTTTTTTGAGCATTAGAGAAAAAGAGCTGCCTTAAGGACTTTATGAATTAATTCTAACATCTGTATCATTTTGTTGTTGGTCTCTTTCATTGTCTTCTCTCATGTGAGCTGATATTTTCTTTGTTTATCATATGCTGAGTAGTTTTGCATTGCATCCCAATATTTTGATTATTATGAGACTCCAAGTCTTGTTAAGTCTTGTGGAGAATTTAATATTTTTGTTTTAGCAGGAAATCAACCTGGTTAGGTTCAGACTGCTAGTTTCAATCTGTCTTCTGTGGGCTGTGTTTCTAATATTTATTAAATTTTCAGAGCATTAGCAGTACTATTTACTGCTGGCCCACATATATGCCACCCAGTGGCCAATCTGGAAGCTAGGTGATTGTCTATCTGTCCAGTTCTCAGATTATTTGGGATGCTGTTTAGGATTACATCCAAGTATGATTAGAAGTGTGCTCAGGAGTTTGTAAACAACTTTATGGGTTTGTTTTCCAAGTTCCTCCCTCTTTGCCATCTTCCTGGTATTTTTGTTTGTTTGTTTTCTGGAGGGCTCCTCTTTTCAGTCCCCCATGCAGAAAACTGGGGCCTTAGTTACCCTGCCTTCTGCCTGCTGCTGCTCCTATGTCCAAAATCAAGTGACAAGGGCAGGAAGGAGAGAGAGAGAGAGAGAGAGGAGAGAAATGGGAAGTTTGCCTCATTCTCTTGGGAACACAGCTCTGTTGGTAGAAGAAAGTTACCCACCATTCATAGTTTTGGCTCCTGGGGGCTTCTGTTGCTGCTACCACTGTGAGTTTGCTTGGAGGCTGGGAAGCTTGAGAATGGAGCAAAGAAAAAGAAGATAGGGATTTCCATCGTCTATCTGAGCATTAGGAGTTCTATTTCCCACTTCTGGAGCCAGAACTAGGAAGCTACCACTGGAGCATTCTCTGTACCTGGGTACCAACTTCTGGGTTTGGGGCTTCACTGAGATCAGGTTGGGGGATACTGGTGGGATATCACTGCTTCAGTGATACTTTGAATTCCGGTCTGCATGCTCCTATATAATTTTCAGAGTTTTCTGTCCAGGTTTTAAAGCTGCATTCAGTGGAAGAGCAAGATAGAGTATGCTTACTTCACCTTATCCCAAACCAGCACCTTCAACCCTATTTTTATATTATCTGGTCCTGTTATTCTAAAACACCTATAATTCTAACATTGTTTATCCTATCTCTGGCTTCAAAGCAATAATTGTCTCTTTTTTTTTTTTTTTTTTTTGGCTGTTTCCTCTACATTCTAAGAGAGCTTCCTAAGGTTTTCTTCTACATGAAAGATTTCATATTTTAAAAGAAGTTCTACTTTTTATTGTGTCAAAGGAGATTTTAATGCTGTTAATTAATTTTTGGTCTCTTTTCAATAATTCCTCACCTTACTTATCTCCCTTTTGATCTCTTCCTGATTCACTTGTACCTCGTGGGTTTCTATTCCTGTTCTATAGAGGTTCAGTCTTCTTGTATCCAATTAAGAATGCTGAACAATTTTCTAGGAATGTATTCTAGGTCCTACAGGAAATCATTTTCATAGTCTTCTCTTCTCTTACTTTGGATCTTCAGGAAGCTGCTTTCGTTTCTTTTTTTTTTAAAGTTTCCTCCTCTAATAAGGGGAGATTATTTCAAATCTGTGTCGCCAATATGTACAACATATAGATTCCAAATGGCCTTGGTCTCTACTTACTCTTCAGTCATATTCTCTTCCTAAACCTTCTGTTTAAATTTCTAGTGCCCAGTGGGTTTTTATCCAGGGTTGGGTTGCCAGTTAAATTTTGCATTTCAGAAGTATAGACCATACTTCTACTTAAAATTATTCATTCTTTATCTGAAATTCAAATTTAACAGGATGACCTATATTTTATTCGACAGCCATAATCCAGAGTAATTGGGCCAGAATGAAATAGAAGCATCTCCCATTCTTTCTATTTACCTTCCTAACAAGGGGATCAGAGAGAGTTCATGCAATGTCACCATCTCCAGGATGCATTGCCACTCAGATCTTCCTGTCTCTTTCTTCTCTACAAGAGAGAAAAAGTTCTTATGGTATTGTTTCTGAGCAGTTACAGGTGGTCCAGTTTATACTAATGAAGAAATAAGTGTTAGGCTCCATTCACATTGACCATGCTTATGTATTTATGGCCTTGGTGCCATTCTTAAAAGATCCTACTTTAAAACTGAAGATTAAGCAAATAACAGAGCCAAGTTCCTAGAACAGTGTTTGGAAATCATGGTTTCTGGTATCTAGACTAGAGAGGGAACAGTGTGAAGACAGAGAAATAATTGGCTGTTTGTTAAACAATGGAGATAGCAAAAAGAGAAGATTTAGATGGTGTATTATATTCAATGAACTCTATAGTTTGGGAGGGGTAGGATGTGGACAAGCTTAGCACAAAGGAAACAATTAGTAAATTAAGATGCAAATCATAATATGTTCCAGAGCTGTAGGTTTTGTGTGATTGGGAGCCAGGGCACAGAGCGTGGTTGGCTTATTTTGGTTTGTGGAAATCTGAGTTGAACTTTAAAGAATGGAAAAGATGATGTGTTTGAACTAGTGTTTAAGGCTGTGTCAGCACCTCTGACAAACGAAGGGTTAATATCCTTAATCTATAAGGAACGCCTACCAATCAATAAGAATAAGATAAGCCTGGAAACTAAAAAATGGGCAAAGGACATGAATAAATGACAAAAGAAGAAATACAAGTGGATAATAAATGTATGAAAAATGCCTAACCTCGTCAGTATTCAGTGACAAGCAAATAAAAACAAGATACAATTTTCTGCTTACTCAATTGGGAAATACTTTTAAAGTGGTTTAAATGGAAATATCCAATATTGGTGAGAATGCAGAGATGGGCACTCTTACTCTGCTTTTCGGAAGGCAAATTGATTCTATATTTCTGAATATATATTTAGAAATACACACCAAAATCTTTAAAATGGTTTTAAACTTTTGATGAGATAATAACACTTCTGGGAATTTATCTTTAGGAAATAATTAAAAATGCACACAAAAATCTATATACAAGGATATTCTTTGCTGTATAATTCATAATACAACAACAACAAAAAGGAAAGTACCTAAATGTTCTGTAGAGCAGGGATGGAATGAGGCATGTAGAGGGTGAATGTTAGGGAACCATTAGAAGTTATACTGTCAGAGAATGTTTAGTCACACAAAAAAGTGTTAAATGTTCATTGTAAAGATAGAAATGTGGGTAAAAACATTAAAATACAGTATATATATTGTAAATCTAATTCTGTGCACTAAATTGATAACTGTATAGAAATGTACTGGAAGGAAGTATACTCTAAGATGTTAACCTTGGATAACTCTGAGTAGCAGGATTATGAGTGATTTAAATTTTCATATATATGTGTACATATATAAAACTAAACACAGAAATATACATATATAAATGTTTATTAATATATAGTAAGCTATATTAATTTTCTACTTTTTTCCAAAGAACAACACTACAAATGAGAAAGAAAAGCATAAATGTTGTTTTAAAATGTGTATATACTATCAAACATTATTTCAATGAGAATAAGCAACAAGTAAAATAATTACTTGACAACTTGTGTTGAACAGTTTAAGTTAATATTTGATCTGTTCAACTTATTGCTAAGGTGTTTTGTATACATGGTTCAACAGGATTTTTTTGCCTTTGGGAGTTTTGAAGCTGCTGATTAGAGCCAGCTAAGAAATTACTTACTATAACGTGTATATTCTATGAATTCCTACTCAACCTCCAGTTCAAGTAGAACCCTATCTTTGTGAAGGTACTGTCTAAGTTCTTTTCTCCTCTGTGCTATCCTTGGGTCAGTCTGCTCCACGTGGCTCTGAGCACTTTGTGTCAGGAACCTTGACTGATTCATCCTTGAATTCAGTGTCCTACCTCTGTAGATGATATATATCAGGTGCCCAAATGATGCTGATTGGATGGTGAATGAATGAATAAATGAATATGGAGGAATGGCTCTCATTTGATGGTGTCTCAGCAAATGAAAATGTAATACCTTAAAGGAAAGGTGGTGACTCAGTTACACTAGACATTGGAATCATCCAGGTTTGGGGTTAAATATAGGCTTTATTATTTTATTGCTCTGTGATATTGGGCAAGTCACTTATCTGAGCTTAAGTTTCCTGATCTGTAAGATGTAAAGTAGACATTATCTAACTTCTTTCATGAAGATTAAAAGTGCTAATGAGTACATACAGAGGACTTCATACAGTCCCTGGTACATAACTCCTATTCAATTAATAGTAGCTAATAATGATAATCATCATAAGATACCATAATTCATAAAATAATTTGCTAAGTAATCCTCAGTCTATTGGTTTAATGGGTTTTCTCCTTAAAATGATTTTTCCCCCCAAATCACCTGTATTGATTTGGATATATCCAACCCAAGGAGACATCAAAGAGAGCCACCTCTCACTACCCCTTCCTCTACTTTTTTCTTCTAGAAAATTCTCTATTTCTAAATTGTTGAGCCTCAAGATCTGACTTATGTGATTGACCTGATATCTTGACTTCAAATCCTGCTTTATACTAGTTTTGCTTCCAAAGTAGCTCAAAGGCTGTGGAAGAAGCCCACGCTTTGCCCCATTTTTCTTCCTCTTTAGTTTTAGCACCAGAAGCTGGAGGGCATTGCCTCAGCCCCTGCTTGGATTTGTGTTTGGCACCTTTGGAAAAGAGGGTAGACCCCCAACTCCTTGGCTCGGATGTGAAGACTTGGGTCTCCTGCAAGAGGTCGACCAGCTATTTTTAAGGAGACACTTCGGTTGAGATTTGGAGAACTTGATCCTGTATTTTGGTGTCCTGTGGACTTAGTCTCAGAGAAACGGAATCCTGGGGGGCTAGTCTCAGAGAAACGGAATCCTGGGGGGCGTGACTCTGGCAGGGCCCACTGTACAGTCTTTCTCTGAGACACTTCTTTCCTTTGTTTGAATTTCAAGGTTACAAAAGTCAGAATTCAAGGATAACTATGAAAGATCAGTTGGTAAATGTGTTAGAAATGAAAGAAAAAGAAAGCCAAATGAAATGTTTAAAACCTTTTTTTGAAGCAGAACAGAGACAGAGCTTTTGATCCTTTATCACCAAACAACAAAATATTCGCATGAACTACACGTGTCTGAGTGATCCTGTATCCGTCTATGTGCACATGTGTGTCCATACGCCCACACACAGACACGCACAGTGGGATTCACACACGCTTCCATTTCTCTAAAAGCTGTATTTTCCCCCTACCGACTTCTTTCTTTTCATTTCTTTCTTTTCTTTTTCTCTCTATCTATTTTTTTTGATATTTCAAAGCTGGCAGTTCAGGAAATGGTTGGAACTGCCACATCTCTGTTCTTGCTAAAGAAATCAATGCTAATCCTATTACTGGTAGTTATCACCTATCCCAGAACTCACAGCTAAAAGAAAAAAAAACACACACTGAGATGTCAAAGTAAGAAAAAAAAAGGGCTGGGAGGAGGGTGGCACCCTTCATTCGCTTTCAAATAGTGATTGTTTTCTCTCTCTTCTTTTTGATCATTTTTTTTCACGTGTTAGAAGAGAAACCAAACTACAAAACACCTGTGCTCACACAACATTACCAGTCCGATTTAAAACCGCATGAGTCAGAGTATGGGCTCTAATTTAGATTTATCTTTCTCCAGTGTGCCTTGACAAAGTACTGATAAAGAATATTTATCATGGTTCCCAATTTTATTTAATAACAACAATAATGACACATACCATTGAATGGTCACTGCAGGCACTGTGATAGGTGCTTTCTGCAAATCATCTCATGAACTACAACAAGCCTCTTAGGTGGGTATGATAAGCATTCCCATTTTTGAGATTTAGCGATTAAAACACAAAATTTCCTCATTTCAGCTGAGTGATCTAGGTAGGAAGGGGCGGAGTCTGGCTCTGCATCCAGTACGCTGCTGTATGGTACCCACCCTCTTCCCACTGTCCTCTACATCTAGCCCTCCTCAGCAGGGCGGACTGGGAAGTGACAGGGAAACATTTAAAATTGGGAATTTGCTATTTCTGACCTTTCAGGATTTATTACAGAAAATCAAACAAATCTGATATCATTGGGTTCTTCCCTCCTTACAATGATGGCTATTTTCACATAAGCATCTCTCATCTTCCCTTTGATCCCGCTGCATAATCAGATGGACAGGGCTATGTGTGCTAGGGAATCTACAAAATAACAGGAGGGAACTAATTCAACTGAATTAATAGGCATCAGCATTCTTAAATTGACAACCTACTCATGCTCCTGGTCTGAGGATTACACTTTGAGTAGTGAACTTCGAGCTGAATGGTATGCATATTACCTGGGAACTTATTAGAAATGTAAAATTCCAGCCCATCCCAGAGCTACTAAATCAAAACCTGCATTTTAACAAGATTCTCAGGGGGAATTGTATGTACATTCTAGTTTGAGGAGCACTGGTCTGTGATACCTCTTCCTTGCTGAAGAGAACCTCCCTAGAGTTAGAACCCTATCCTTTCCTCTGTGAAAAGCACAATGCTTGGCACACAATGTGAGCTCAAAAACTGTCCAGTGAATGAGTGAACAAATGAACCATCTACTTTACCAGCTGATGGGGAAAGAGAACTCACGTGGGCTACTTGCATCTACACAACTGTTGGTTGATAGAGTTGGTCCAGGAGTGACTGAAGAAGGGCACATACTTCATTCTATCACCAGGCAGACTTTCAGGCTCATTGCTACTTGGTTTGCATCTGGTGTCCCTGAGATATTTGTTTTTTCAACAGTCCATTAATCAATCCATTGATGTGTGTTGAGTTGCCAGGAACTCCACTGAGCATGTGACCACATGAGAAGGCAGGAATACTTTATGACCTATGGGGAAAATAGCATTTGTTTCTCTAGGGTTGAGGATGGAAAGTAACTTGTTTTCTGGATTGTTAAATGTTTTGTGCCAGTAGGAAGGATTGTCCTGGGCTAAATTCCTGTTCCCTATGGACTATTTTCCCCCAAGATAAGAATGAATAATTATAATAAAACACTCATAATTTATACAAATAATTATAATAAAATATTCACAACATACCTTATTCAATAATTATAATAAAAGTTTACAGGAACTATGCTGGATATTTTACATGAATTATCCAATTCAATTCTAATCCATGTCCTTTTGCATTTGTAGATGCTGAAACCTAGGGAAGGAGCAAATGGCAGAGCCAGAGTCTTAACACAGGTTTTTCTGATTCTGAAGCTCATGTTCCTAATCACTGCCTAATTCTGATGTTATTCAAAGTTAGTGATATATTTCATATTATTCTTGGTTTTTCCTATAACAGGTATAAAAATATTAATGTGTAACAGGGACAAAAATGATCACTGTATCAGTTCTTGCAATCTCCCCTTCTGCCTTTTGCTTCTGAGAAGAAAGGATTTTTTCTTTTTTCTGTTGTACAGAATTCAGGTAAAAAAATAAAGAAGAGCCTTTTAAGAAACCAGAGGAGCTAGAGGAAATGCATAATAAGCTGAAAGAAATGGTAATTAGGGAAGGAGAGGAGAGAGACATTGGTCACATGATATCAGCAAGCGTTTTTGAGAGTTGGGTGTTGAGAGTGGGAAAGAGAAAATTTTGAGGACAAGGTTGGTTCTAGGTGAAGGACACTGAAAGAGGCAATCCTGGGGAGAGAAATTTTAAGATTTTTCTACTTTAAATAAATTGCACATCCTCCTTTGACAATTTTTGAGACACCTGGTAAAATTTAAAACCGTTTATATAGTACAAAGAATAAACCACATGGGACTATGGGATTTATTCAGGTTATATTTCTAATTATTTATCATGAATTTACTATTCCTGATTTAGATTGTTTAATATTTAATAGGCATGTACTATAGGTGAGGCCTCTGTGGGCTCTGCTAAAATATTTTATTCTCTTTTACATTTTATTTGTCTTCTGCAAATAAATCTAATTTAATTTGTATTATAAAATTGTCTTAAGAATTTAAGTGTTAGGAAACCAAAAAATTGCCCTATGGGACTTTTTACTTTAGCTTCTTCTGCCCCAGCTGTACCGATTTTAGGTGTTCACCATCTCCCTGGTAACATGAGGGAGAGAACTTGGCAGAGCCCACAAAGCCAGTCATTATCACATTTCCTCACACAATCCGGAATTGCTGCCTTACTCAGTTCTCTTAATTTTAAAAACCAAATAAGAAAGAATTTATCATCCCAGTGTTAAATGCATATGATTGCCTCCATGGGGAAGATTTAATTCTCAGGACACAGAGGTAGGAAATGCTGTTAAGTGTGACAAGCCCAAAGGCCATGCTGATCACTGCGATGCATTTGATTTAATCCTGGATGTTGGGGGACTTAGGAAGCTCAGCTTCAGCTCATGGCCCAAGCTCTCCCAACAGCTTATGAAATGCTAATATAGTGAGCAACCTGGGATGATCTCACTTCCATCAAGAGCACAGAGAAGACCCAGGCTATTATATCTTCATCATCTCAATAACAGCTGGGATTGTTTCAAAAGTGCTAACCTGGATCACTCATTTCACCAGCCACCACCACCAACACCAAGACAAATATTTCTTATAGATTAGATACTACTCCATTCCTTCTCCTCATGCCCTACTTCACTAACAAAACAGCTTCGTAACTAGTTTCTCTGTCTCCAGTCTTCTGCTGCCTAATTTTTTCCCCAAATCTACCTTCTATACTAATATCAGAGTGGAAATAACATAAAAACATAAATCCTATGTGTCATTCCTTTGTTTTAAACCTTCTACGGCTTCCAGTTGCCTGCAGGATAAAAGCCAGAATCCTTTGAATGGCATTAATGGGCCTTCATAGTCTGGCCCCAACTTCTCTTCCATTCAAGAGCAACAACAAACTTGGCTGTGCTTTCCTGTAGGCAATGGATAGCCTCCTTATAAATTCTAAAGTAAGGGAATAACATTATCAGACCTGGGTTTTAGATGGAGTGTTCTGATACACAGAATAGAGGATAGCTTGGAGGGGGCAAAGGAGAGACAGGAGAGTAGTTAAGGAGAAACTAGTAAAATAGTCCCCTTGAGAGAGATGCAGGACTCCCTTTTCTATAGCTGGGAAACAGAAAAATCTGGCTCATGAAATCTGAGAGATTTGTATACTTTTTCTTGGTTGGACACCGTGGGCACTAAGGCATGACTATCTCCAGCCTTTGCAAAAGTAAGTTTGAACCAGCTTTGTATAAGGTTTAGGCCCTTCTCTACAATGTAGCAACTCTTGCAACATGGTAAAAGATGGAGTACCAATATCAGGAATGACAGGTGAAATTACTTCCCTAGTGTGATCTGCACCTTCAAACTTGGAAGAGCCCCTCCTATCTTTTCCTTGTGAGATACTGGCATCCTATAATACTTCACCAAAAAGTACCAGAGGATGCAGATTTATTAGACAGCTTGATTCCAGTGGCAAAACTTATTTCTTCTACCTTATCAGTAGGCCAAGCAAATAACAAAATTACATAATTTTCCACATCAACCATAGGAAGCTGATGAGACAAAGGATTTTAAAGCAAAAGGTATTTGACTTTATAACCGGGTGGCACTGTTTAATAGATAATGAAATTGTTGAGGACTGAAGCCATCTGGGAAAACAGGAAGGAAGAAATAGTAACCTGAGCAACTTGATACTATACTCTAACTGCTCAGCACCCTTAATTACAATTGGTTTCTAGTTTGGTCAACAGGATCAATGCCATTACCTGTTATATAAAATTCAGGAAGGGGAAGGTCTTGAAAGAGGAATGGTTGATCTTTGCACAAGTTGAAGTGAAGTGCTTCTAGGCCAATGGTTCTAATCGTGTGGTCCTCAGACCAGCAGCATCAGTATCATCTGGGAATGTAGTAGACATTCAAATTCTTGGGCCCCACTGAAAATCTACTCAGTCATAACCCTGGGAGGTGGGGCCCTGCAATCAGGGTTTATGTGCCCTCCAGGTGATTCTGGTGAATGCTAAAAACTGAGAACTTCTGCTCATGTGGAGGGTGAATGACTCTGAATGGGGGAGGACAGGACTGGGCATTCAGATTTGAGAGTCATCAGTGTGATGCAGTTGTCATGAAGCCTGGAGCCTCACTCAGGAGGACAGTGCAGAATGAAAAGGATGGGCTGAACGGTGGAAGAGGAGCCACTATTTCCAGCTCTATAGAGTTTTATATATATATATATTTTATATTACAGTGGGCATATATGATTTTTAAATCAGAATGCCTTTTCAATAAAATTTTTCAAGGCTGCAAAAGAGAGAGAATGCAACAAGGTGTAATCTTGAAGCAGAAGCAGGGTCAAGACAAAAACTTTTTGGATGGGGCCGACTAAAGCATGTTTAGGCAGAGACTTAATATGCATTATTTAAACTTTACAACAATCTCTGTGAAGTAGTTATTATTTTCCCCAAGATGAAACCAAGGCTCTGAGAGGGTAAGTCATTTATCTAAGATTGCACACAGGTAGAGCCAGGATTTCGCTCCGTGTCTTCCTCAAAGCAAGGCCGTCTATTATTCCTTGCTCAGCTCTTGGGCCCTGAGGTAGGTTGTTACAGTAATGGCCCCCAGTAAACCACACCTGCCTGTATCTGAGATTTTCTGAAGTCCCTTCCCACACTGACACCGGGCTTGGCCTTGTGAGTTGTTATGACCAATGGGACATTAGCAAACATGATACAAGCGCTTGAAAAAGCACTCATCCAGTGGTGTCTGCCCCTCCCTCTTGGGTTTTTGGAGCCCACCCACATGTGTAAACTCAGGTTAGTCACCTGAAGACACGGGACCAGTACCATCCGCCAGTCGAGTGAGTGAGGCCATCTTAGACCACCCACTCTGAGTCTATTGCCAGGAAACTCGTTAATTTTGGCTTAGCCTCTAGTGAGGAAAAGTCTCCCCTAGCAATCATAACAGCTAGCAAACAAATGACTTGTTATAAGCCACCACATTTTGAGATAGTTTTGGGATTCAAATTTATGCTTCCTACGCGGTCCAGGAAACCCCCAAGTTAAAAAATTAGCTTAAAGTGGTCCTGGATTGATATACTGTTATTCTAAAATTGTAAAGATACATGGAATTATGACTGTGAAAGCATCATGCAAATATATAAATAAATATAGTTTTCTTATCCCAGGAGACTGGGAATATAGAATTTAAATTAAATTATTATTATTATAATTATTTTGGTTTTGAATCAGTGATTCAACTTGGTATGTTAGCCTGATCAAGGATCTACCCCTCTCGTGGCCTTTGCTTCTTCATTAGGTTAAGGAGGGGGTCAATTTAGCCCTAGCTTTCTGTGGTTCTATGTTCTACAAAATTATTACTTCATGAATATATGATATAGCACTGCAAGGTCTAGGGAATAGAAAATTAAGATCTTATCTCAGTCACTGTTTTTGATTAGCAAAACCATTAGTACTGGTTCATTTTCACTACCCTGAGGCTCCACAACCTGAAATAGTTGGTGAGAAAGGGCTCTTTCTTATATGATGTCTCTTGGTGTCTGGGCTGCACAGATCTGCCTGCTACAATGTCCCTGCTGATGGCTGTGCAGAAGGCTCTCGTAGGATTTGGGGACCAGGAACACCTGAGCTGACTTGGGAAGCTACATCCCTATCTACTTTTCTCCAAGTGACCTCCATGTAGATAACAGCTGGACACAGATTCAGGCAGGCAGGCTACCTTCTCTGGGTGTGGAAGTTAGAGGGCAGAGATGATGTCATAGGGAGGACTTTCTTTCCAGGTTTAATTTGCTTTATTTTGGAATCATTAGGTAACATGATGTTTGCTGCACTCAAATATAATTGAAAATAATTCATAGACATTATACATTGACATATTAAAGTATTTCGTTTATTATAATTAAGAAATATGCATTTTAGAAATGAATATGTATATAATGACTTAAAGAATTAAGCATGTTCTCTTGTCCTAAGAAAAGCAGTATGCCTAGAGTCATACATCAGGAAAGCTGAAATGAAATAGTTTAATAGACATAATTCTGAGTGAAATAAGTATCTCCTTTCTGCTCTAATTTTATAAAGTCACTGGAATGATCTTTTAAAAAACATGTATTCCTGGATTAATGTTTTTACTGTCCAGTGACTTCCCATTGTACTTAAAAGCAACACTCCTTAATAACCTACAAGGCTTTTCATAATCTTGCTGCTCTTATCTCCCCAACATTATTTCAAGCCATTCTCTAAACCTTACTAACTCTGCTCCGGCCCACTGGCATTCTCTCAGGTCCTTTAATACACAAGCCCTTACCCACCTCAGGTCAGTTCTGCACGTCCTTAGTGTATGGTCCTCTTAAGGAAAGGACGCTTGTTCTTAATGAGGGAGTTGGCCGGGTATCACGAAGTCCTCTCTAGCCTTTACCCTGTGGATAGCATTGGGGGCAACATCTAGTATCTGATTTTTGGTGGAAATCCCTGCCCCGAGATAATCAACACATAATGTTGCCCAGGCCTCCATGATTGGTCACAGGGTTGAGCATGTGATCTGGACCTACACCAGTGAGTGCATCCCATTTCCCAGGCCACAGAAGTTGGTTCAAGGATGGGCATATGACCCATTCAGAGCCTCAACCTCATTATAATATAAAACATGTTATAATGAGACTTCTGAGAATGGGAGGGCAGAGACAGGTTTTCTATTTCCATTGAATTGAAAAGGTACAGATGGAACTACTATGGCTACTTTGTACCAATGGGAAATTAGCTGTTTGAGATCAGTGCCAACAGAGAGCTGACCTGGGAGAGAGAAGCCACATCCTAATAATATCCTTTGAGCCCCTATCCAGCCACACCTAGCCTTTTAGTTCATGGCCTAATAAATTTCCCTTTTATTAGTTTGTGTTTTTCAGTTAGTTTGGATTGTCTGCCTCTTGCAACCTAGACAGTTCTGAATGGTAGAGGAAGCTACATCTTTCTGCATCTCCGCTTCCCAGTTCCTGCCACTGTCCTCAGTCTGCCTCATCCCTGGTCCCCTTGGTTTCTTGATGGCTGGTAGTGGCCCAGGGTAGCTTTATGAATTAATTTGCTGCTGGTTTCTGTACCTGGTGGTTAGTCAGGGAAGTGAAGGAGCATGTCACATAACTCAGTAAAGGTATCACTCTCACTTACAACTCCTGGTCACGGGTTCTTTCCCTTATAGAACCTGGTTGCATGATGATGCAAGTTGAGTGGAGACTAGAGGCAGAAGATAAGCTATAGCCCAAGAAACCAGCAAGACAACTATTGTTGAAATGAAGGAGAAGCTGGAAACCATTATTGAGGATGGACTACAATCCACACCTGTGATTTCATTAATCTCCCTGATCACTTTACTTTTATCCATACTTTGCAAATGAGGCTCTGAGGGGGTAACTATTACTTTGTCCAAAGTAATAGAGACTATATTTATTGCAGATATGCCAGAGACTTACACTCCTGGCTTTCTCATAATGCCACTATTCATAAGTGAGCTAAAAAGGAACTAGATTAGGCTAAGGGTGGTTCTGAGACGGGTGATGGGAGGTAAAGGATATCAAAGCTGTTTCAAAGAAATGAAAGCATCTTCCCAATTTTTGAACTCAACCTCAGTGTATTTTCACTTTCTGTGTTCATGCACCATGGTTTGAGTGCCAACTTCCCAGGCTTTGGAATAGGAAGTGGCTGTATTTCCATCATGGCTACCCCTTACAGCAATGACATTCTGAGGGAAATTACCTAACTCTGTGCGTCTCAGTTTCCTTATCTGTTAATTGTCTACCTCTCAGTATCACAAGGATTGAAGATAATGGTTATAAAAGCTCAAATACTGTGGACATAATACATAGGTATTTACTGCATGAAACTATTTTAATATTACATGCATAACCCAGAAAATTATTAATGCTTAAATATCCCCTTTGAGTATATTTCAAATGTTTCTCTACATTACTCTGATCTGCCTCAGATCACCAGCCCTGTCTTCATGGAGCTGCTTATCTTCAAGGAATCAGAGAAAGTACCTTCAAAACGTTGACATAGCAAAAGGTCAGAGATAGCTTGTGAGGAATTTCAAAGATAATCCTATCTTTCCCTTTCCTTGGCCAGACTCTGTTTTCAGCTGATTCAGAGTAATTTATATCTCTGGTTCAGTTAAATTATGTGGCATCATTTAGACACTGCAAATATAACACCAATTTTACTACAACCTAATTGTAGAGTGACAAGAGATAAATCCAGAAGATACACATAGTAGGAAATGGCCAAGTATGCTTCACTTATATAAGAACTACGCATAGAGAAACATTATGCTGAAAGTGAGGAATAGCTGAAGTTGTAATTCATGCAGATTCATACATAAATGCTACTGAGGACTCTAGGATATCTACAACCTAATCAGTTGCCCATTAGCATATTGTAGGATAAATGTAGATCTATAATTATTGTATGCTGCTAAAACCACCTTTATTTTCATTTAAAATGCTGGATAAATGGTCTGTGGTATATGTTTGGAAACTTTGTCGACCTTTTGAATTGAGTATATATAAAAGAAACATTGATTCAGGTAAATAAATAAAAGTACAATTTTCTGAAACTGTTAATGGAGCTTGGGAAAAAAACCCTACAAAATAAGCCCAGCTTAAAATCAAAGAACCATGTCTAAATTAAAATTAAATAAAGAAGCAAAAGATCACAAGGAAACAAAAACCCTATACTTTAAAGGTTATTTTAAAATAGCTCCACATTCCAAACCTGAAACACAGAAAATCACGATTGTCAACCAACATTTATTGAGTACTATAGTAGGTATGTTGAACTTTGAATAAATGAGTTGCACATTTTAAAAATAATCTGTCTTTTATGACAGAAACCAGGCAGTTCCTGGCATAATTTGACAGGAATGTCCTACATTTTCCCTGTCAGCATGGTGTGAAGCAATGCAATTAAAATCTAACTGTGATTTGTTTTGACTGGTGAGATTTTCTCTTTTCTCTCTTATTAGAATGTATATTGATTCACACGTTAGGTTTTATTATTAAAGAAATAGAATTTATATTCAAGTAATTTTATATTATTAGGGCTAATGGTACCTTTTGCGGATTAGACTCTGACTTTAGAAACACAATAGTACCTAACGTTCTGCCTGCTGTTCCCTCTTGCTCTCTGAAGCTACTTTAATTTTTCCCCTACATCAAGGCAGCAACCAAGCTGTCCCAGACTGAAATGCCCCCTCCTGGCCACAGCCTGGTCTTGAGGGCTTGCTTCCTACTTCTTCTATCTCCTCTCTAAAGCCAGCTGAGCATCTTTCTTCTGTGTTTTGCTGCTGGCAGTTTAGCCCCAGGCAATACTTTTCTTTTACATCCTAACATATTTTCGATAATCATAAGTCATCCTCCTACCTCTCAGCTACATATATACATGTTTCCTTCTTTTCATTTACTTTTCCAATTATTGCACAGTAATATTAAGACTTTCTTCTCTTTTATTTACTCCTTCTTTATTTTCGTTGTTGGTTCAAAATCACCCCAAAGAGAAACTTCTATCCAAGAAAAGAAAGTATAATGAGATACAAAAGTAAAATTTTACAGAAGTATGAATGCTTAAATTTTTTAAATTAAGCCACATTTCCTTTTGGAATCTTTCCAGGTCTAAGTTTATATCTTCTTCTTATAAACTTTATTTTCCTCTAGATCAGAATTCTCAGTGTAGTTTTCATATATATATTTCTTATTATTAGTAAGATTAAGCATTTTAATTTTTTAACGTATGGTTAAGAGGCAGTTGAACTCCTTTTCTGGGGACTATCTGTTCTTATCCTTTGTCCATTCCTATGTTAATGGCTTTTCTGTCATTGATTTCTAGGAGTACTTTTTGTATTCATAGTTTAATTCTTTATTAAAAATATTTTGTTGGGCTTCCCTGGTGGCGCAGTGGTTGAGAGTCCGCCTGCCGATGCAGGGGACACGGGTTCGTGCCCCGGTCCGAGAAGATCCCACATGCCGCGGAGCGGCTGGGCCCGTGAGCCATGGCCGCTGGGCCTGTGAGCCATGGCCACTGAGCCTGTGCTCCGCAGTGGGAGAGGCCACAACAGTGACAGGCCCACGTACCGCAAAAAAAAAAAAAAATATATATATATATATTATTTTTTTTTTTTGTAGAGATATTCTCCATTTGCCCTTTGTCTTTATGATTTTTTTATGCAGAAGTTTATTTTTATGGAGTCAATTTTTATCATTCTTTTTTTATGGCTTCTGGATTTTGAGTTTCAGTTAGAAAGTCATCCTTACTCCAAGGGAATAAATAAATTTTCCTGTATTTTCTTCTAGTACCTTTATGATTTCATTTTTACATTTAAATCCTTGATACATTTGGAATTTATCATAATATACAAGGTAAGGTGTAAATAAAACAATTTTTCTCCAGATGGCTATGCAGTTTGTCAAATATCACTTATTGAATAACCCATCTTTCCCCCCACTGAAATGCCACCTTTATCATATACTAAATTTCTTTGTATACTTGAGTCTATTTCTGGAGTCTCTTTTCAATTCCATTGGTTAGTCTGATTATGCTTGTACCATAACTATGTACATAGTTTTAATTATTGAGGCTTTATTATATTTTTAAATAAATTTAATACATCTTCCACCTTCTGTTTAGAATTTTCCTGGCTAACATTGATTCCTTTTCAACGTGAATTTTAGAATCAACTGGCCTAGTTTTTTTAAATTTGGCATATTTATTGAGATGACATTAAAAGTATAAATGAAGTTAGAAAGAATTGACATGTTTATGACACTGAGCATTCCTATCCAAAAATATGTGTCTTTCAATTAGTTCAAGTCCTCTTTTGAATCCTTCATAGTATTTTCAAGTTTTCTTCATATAAGTCTTGCACATTTCTATTTAAGTTTGTGGCTAGATATTTACATTTTTGCTCCTATTTGTATTTTCTTTCATTATATTTTATAACCAGTTGTGTTCTATAAAACCTGTTGCTTGCTATATGAGTACTCGTTGCTTGCAGTAATTTTTAAATCTAAAGCCAAATTCTTGAGTTTACCTCTCCCAAATCATATAATCTAAATTAGTGATATGTTTAACTTCTTCTTTCCAAATTTTATAATTCTCTCTTATATAATTGCATTGACCTCCAATACAACATTAATTGTACAATTGTATCTTGAATATAATATTAAATAATGGTACTAATAGTGGGCACTCCGACTTTGTTTCTGAATGTAATGGTGGTTCTCAACTTTGACTGCCCATTAGACTTGGTAGCTTTTAAAAATCCCAATGTCCAGGCATCACTCCAGACTGATTAATCAGACTCTCTGGGAGACAGGACCCAGGTATCAGTATTTTAAACTGTTTAAAGATTTCCTAGTGATTTCATGTGCAACAAGATTGCAAACTGATGCTTATAGTTCTTTCCTTTTAAGCGTGATGCTTGCTTTTAGACTGAAATATATATTTTATCATGTTAAGAAATTATCCATATATTTTTTATTGAGATTTTTAATAAAAAATAGTTCCTAAATTTTGCTGAATATGATGATCATGATTTTTCTCTGTAGGACTATTAATATAATGAATTATAATTCCAGTACTGCTATATTAATATTATGAATTATATTAGTGGATTACCTAATATTGAAGTGTCCTTGCATTTCTTGAATAAAACTCACCGGATTTTGAAATATTATCCTATTTAAGATTTACTGAAGATTTTTTGCATTTATATGCAGACGTGAGATAGATTTGCCATTTGTTTTGTGTGTGAGAAATAATTGACAGGTGTCACTAAGGGTTGGATAAGTAGCGTTTTGACAGCTTTTATTTTTTCTTTTTCAGAGACCAGTTTAAATTTTCTATCTCTCATTGGGTACATTTGGTAAACTATATTTTCCTAACCTGTTTAATCCAGCCAGATTTTCTAATTCATTTTCAAAAGGTGAATATTCTTTAATATTCTTTTCAGTTCCCTCATTTTGCTATTTGTTTTCATTTTATGATTTCTTATTTCTGCAACTGTAATTTTTATCTTGATTAGGTCAGCTAGCAGTTTAACTAATTTTTAAAGCATTTTTCATTTAAAAATCAGCTTTTGTATTTATTAGTATTACTTTCTTTTTATTGTTTTCAAAATCATAAATTCTTTTATCTTTAACTGCTTACTTCTTTTTTCCTTTGGTTTATTTTGTTATTCTTTTTTTCTCACAGTTTGAGTAAGATTCTTTTTTTTTATTGAAGTATACTTGCTTTACAATATTATATAATTTACAGGTGTTCAGTATAGTGATTCACAATTTTTAAAGGTTTTACTCCATGTATTGTTATTTTAAAATATTGGCTATATTCCCTGTATTGCACAGTATATCCTTGTAGCTTATTTTATACCTAATAGTTTGTTCCTTACTCTCCTACCCCATATTTGTTTTTCATTCTTTTTGTTAATGTATTAAATGCTATCATTTTTCCTCTGAGCACTGTTTGACATCTTTACCATAGGTTCTGAAATATAATGTTTTCGTTAACATTGTTTTCTAAAAATTCTCCAGCTTGGATTTGTATTTCTTTTTTGACCCAAGAGTTGATTAGCAGAGAATTTAAACATTTCAGATGGAAATAGCTTTTTGTTTTTCAATATCGTATTTTAATTTCTTGTTTATTGTGTAATGATCAGAGGACATTTTCTATGCATTTCCTACTTTTTGGAATTTTTCAAGCTTTTGTTTGTGGCTGAATACATATTCACATATATGATTATATTCCATGGGGACTGAAAATAAGGTGTGATCTACTTTTGAGGTGCAGAGTTTGATATAGATTAATTATATCTATCTTATTAATTATGTTAATTAGTTCTGTGTTTTTTTTTCCTTACTTTTCATCTTCTTAATATGTCCTAAACTGAGAAACCTAAATTAAATCTCTTACTACTGGTATATTTCTGAATATTTATAAATATTGGTGCCTGGATATTAAATGTTTTTTCTTCATTGTGAATTGAGCCTTTTACCATTATATAGTGCCCTTTTTTCATGTTTATTGCTTTGCAGCCTGAATTCTACCCTTTCTGATAAGAAGATCAAATCCTGTGGGGTTTTTTTTTTTTTTTTTGGTTTATATTTGCCTAGTACACCTTTATCTGTTGTTTTGTTTACCACTTTCTTGAATGACTTTGTTTCAGGAGTGCTTCCTATATAGAGCCTGGAGTTAGGTTTTGTCTTATGATCCAATCTGAAGATATTTTGTTAAATCAGTGAGTAAAATTTATTACATTAATTGGTATGATAGATTTTTTGTATTACGTCTGTCATATTTTTCTTGTAGCATTGCTTCATAGAGGCTATTGGTTGATTTATTTATAATTTATGGTGAAAGGCTTGACCACAGTGGTGGATTAAAGATGGCTGCAAATTCTCTGACTCTCCTCTTGGAGGTGGGATCTATGCCCCTTGCCTTGAATCTGGGTGAGCTCTGTGACTGCTTTGATAATAGAACATTGCAGAAGTGAAACTGTGCTAGTTTCAGTACCCAGGCCTTAAGAAACTGGAAGCTTCTACTTCCTTTCTCTTGGAGCCACCATGTAGGAAACCTGAGACCACCATGTTGGAAAGGCTACGTGGACAGATTTTGAGATTCCTTGGGGTGGAAAAGTAGCTTAGCTGAGCCCAGACATCACTGACAAGGTGCTAATCACGTGAATGAAACCTTGTTGAACCTCCAGACCAACCAAGTCACAAGCTGAAAACTACCAAGTGACCCCAGTTGAAACCATGTGGAGCAGAAGAATCACCCAGCTGAGTACTTCCTGAATTCCTGACTCAGAAAAATATGAGATATAATAAGTGGTTGTTGTTTTAAGCCACTAAGTTTCAGGTAGTTTGTTACAGAGCAACAGAAATATTCACAATTTTCTTCTGCTCCGGAGAACAATTTTCTCATGAGCAGTCTTCATGTGTTACAAAGTTTTGCTTCTCTTTTCCATATTTCTTCTTCTAATACCTTTCTCTTAATGCTATATCAATTCCCCCACCACCCCCCTTTTTTTTTTTACTGCTCACCGTTGAAATAGTTAGTTAGATTTTCCTGGACCAGCTATGTTCTGGGAGTGGAGGGTGGGGAGGGGCCAGAGTCACTTCCTGGGTTTCACAACCTGTAAGAGTCTTTTCTCTTCTACTTCCACAGAGACAGACTGCTTCCTGAAGGTATGATTCGTCTGTGTGACTTGTAGTATGTCTCTGAATCAAATTGGATTGAGGCTCACTCTGACCTCTGCACTACTCACCCTAGTTTCTGTCCTGATTTCTTGCAAACAAAGGATGTAGATACTGCTCTTTAGCCTAAGCCCCTCCCTTCTAGGGAATGTACTTTTGGTGGCATTATATGAGATCTGGGCCTTCCTGTTACTCTTCATGCTTCTTCTCTTTACTTGTTTTTAATGAGACTTTGTTTGGGGCAACCCTTAGACATATTTTGGAGATTGCAGATTATATCTGTCTCTTTTATACATGAAAATGGAATTTTCAAGTTTTGTTGTTATTGTTCCTTTTTGGTTTCTTACCAGTTCCAGGAGAGAAGGTAGAAATACTGACCTACATAGCCATAGTCATACTAGAAGTGAAATAGTTCTCTCAATTTCAAGAAAATTGTTTTAAAGTACTGCTTCAATATCCTTGTTTGGACACAACTTGGTCATTCTGTTCATAGCTGTGTGTGTACATCTGTGTGTTTTAACCTCACTGTAAAGGGATTTGAAAGGGTGCAAGGTTGAATTGAATTGGTAAATGGTCAATCAGGCTTTGGCCAGATGGTGGATTTTCAAACTTACCCATGAAGGTAATAATCAGTAAACACAAAATGAAACAATAGTAAAAAAGCCTCCAGAGGATCATAAATGATCTTATATTTGGAAAGCTTGCAGCCGCAATGGAAGCATTTCCAATAATTAAAAAGTGTGGCTTCTCCAATCAGTACAGCATCTATCTTTCTCCTTTCCCTCCTCTATACCGACTGCTTTCTACCTTTGGTCTTCCTTTTGCGACTGTGATATCTTTTTCAGGTTTTCTTCCCCCCCTCTAAATTTTTCATGCTGTATAACACCTGGGCAGGGGAAGCAGTTATTTTCTCAAGACCATTCTTTTTCCATCTTTCTTCACAACAGTCTTTTTATCTGACTCTTTCTCTCCTTTCAATCTAATGTTTTCCCTTCAGTGTTTCTTATCTGTCCTTCACCTCTGCTTATATTCCCTATCTTGGCTTCTGTCTCCAATTTCTTTGTTATTCATTCTTCTCCCCTCAAAATCTCACCATGCTCTTTCCAGCCACACCAAAGTGTCATCCAAATTTTCTTTTCAAGCTTTTCTCTCATGAACTACATTTAATAGCAATTGTCTTCATCTGCTCAGGTTGCTGTAACAAAATAACATGGACTGGGTGGCTTAAACAACAGAAATTTATTTTTCATAGTGTTGGAGTCTGGGAAGTTTGAGCTCAAGGCGCTGGCAAATTTGACTCCTAGTAAGGACTCTCTTCCTGGCTTGCAGATGGCCATCTTCTCACTGTATCCTCACATGGCAAAGTGAGAGAGCTCTGGGGTCTCCTTCTCTTCTTATAATGTCACCAGCCCTATTGGATTAGGGCCCCACCTGTATAGCCTCATTTATCCTTTATCACCTCCTTACAGGCCCTATCTCCAAATATAGTCACATTGAGGGTTAGGGCTTTAGTATATGAATTAGGGGTGGGGGGAGAACACAATTCAGTCCATAGCAGGACTGTATGTGTCTATTGATATATTTTTATTTAGCAAGAAGGTGCTATTTTCTTGTATACCATAATACAGGTTTCTTCGTCATTACATGATGCTATGGTGCTTTTTATGGAAGCAAAGAAAATTATTTCTTTTTTTTTTTTTTTCTTTTTGCGGTATGTGGGCCTCTCACTGCTGTGGCCTCTCCCATTGTGGAGCACAGGCTCCGGATGCGCAGGCTCAGCGGTCATGGCTCACGGGCCTAGCCGCTCTGCGTCATGTGGGATCTTCCCAGACCAGGGCACGAAACTGTGTCCCCTGCATTGGCAGGCGGACTCTCAACCACTGCACTACCAGGGAAGCCCAATTATTTCTTTTTTAATTGTGGTTAGAAGCACATAACCTAAAATGTACTATCTTAAACATTTCTAAGTATATGTTTTAGTAGTGTTAATATATGCAAATTCTTTTTTAAATGCCAAAGATATATCTGTTATCTTCTTTATTTAACCAGCATTTAAAGTTCTGTTTGATAACAATAATATAGACATAGTATTGAGTGGTTTACATGCATTATCTCATTTAATACTCATAATACTACTATAAGTTAGGAACTATTATTTCATCATGTTTAATAAATAGAGGCCCAAGTATCAGCTAGGTAACTAATTTAAGGTTGTATAGCTAGTAAACAGCAGGGCTGGGATACAGTGTATTTAAATTGAATCCAAATAGACTGTGGAACTCATCTCCTTAAATACTCTACTGTACCACATTTTTATTGTTTTGAAAAATAAAATATGCTAATATGGATAAGATATTTACTATATGTTCCAGTGTTTATGTAAAATGGACCTGTTAGGATGCTTGATTTGTACTTCCAGTGACAGAGAAATAATCAAAACAATTAACGTAAAACTGACATGAAAAGGCATTTACTTATTCGTGCAGAACATGTTTCCCTGAGGGCATAGAACGGGATATCTCAGCCTTGGTACAACTGACATTTAGGGCTGGATAATTGCTGTGGGAGGCTGTCCTGTGCATTGTAGGATGTTTACTGGCATCCCTGGGCTCTTTCCCCTAGATGACAGCAGCACCACTCCCCTCAGGCGTAACAGTAAAAAAATACGATCTGATGTTGCCAAATGTCCCCTGGGGGCAAAATCTCCCACAGTTAATAACCACTTGTTTAGAATACAAAAATATTCCATTATTTACACCCAAACCAGTCATGTGGGTGTTCTATGTACTAAAAAATTCTGTTTAGAGTGCGTGCTATGTGCCAGGTATCATTTTCTAAGTGCTTCACAGGTATTAACCCATTTAATCCCCCAAGTTATAAGGTAGATAATTATAAGGTATACAAATTATAATCCCCCAGTCTTATAAAGTAGATACTAGTAGATGAATTACACTAGTAAGATGAAATACAAACCCTGCTAGTCTGATGAGAAAGCCCCTGTTCCTATCCACAATGCTTAACTTCCTCTTTGGTTGTGCTAGTGACTTCCAATTGCCTTTCTTTTTTTTTTTTCTTTCGGTACGCGGGCCTCTCACTGTTGTGACCTCTCCCGTTGCGGAGCACAGTCTCCGGACGCGCAGGCTCAGCGGCCATGGCTCACGGGCCCAGCTGCTCCGCGGCATGTGGGATCCTCCTGGACAGGGGCACGAACCCGTGTCGCCTGCATTGGCAGGCGGACTCTCAACAACTGCACCACCAGGGAAGCCCCCAAATGCCTTTCTTGATAAAGTTTTCAGTGTTACGTGACTAACTGAGAAAAGTAATAAAAAATATGAAATAATTGTTTTTCTTGCAGGAGAGAGTATATACTAGATTAATAGAAAGGGATATAGTATAGTAAGTGATTACTTAGGCTTTCTTGACCTCTGAGTGTTCCTTTTTGGCCATTTCTCCCAAACTGCTCATGGTTCTAGATCATTCATCCCCCAGAACAATGTATTGGCTTATCAAAGCAAGTGGTGTAGACATTTCCTCATTTGATAGGAAGTGACAAGGAAGTGAAGTCTGCTCTTGGCTAGACTTCAGGTATCAGATTATCTACATTAAATTAGAAAAAACTTTTTATTATTAAAATTTTAAACAACTACAAATATAGAGAGAATAGAATACTGAACCTGATTTACTCACCATCTATTATTAATATATAGTGTCACCTCTGCTTCCACTCTTAACCAGATATTTTTGAAACAAATCCCATCGTATTATTTCACTTGTTCTGTTTCATTATGTATCTCTAAGAAATATAAACTCATTTTGAACATAGGTACAAAACCACAAATCCATCTAAACATTTAAAAATAATTTGATATCAAATATATAGACAGTGATCACATTTCTCTGATTGTCATATAATTTTTAATAGTGTTTGTATTGACTCTAAATAAGGTTCATGTATTGTTATTGGCTGATTTGTTTTTAGATTTTCTTTCTTATGATGACTTTTTATTTTTTGAGGTAAAATTTACTTTTTAAGTCTCTTGATCTATAGGTTCTCTTTATTCCCTTATAAATTTTTTCTCTTTTCTAAATATTTTAAAATAAGTATGTTGCTTATGTTATGCTATAACAGGCTTATTATTATTTTAATAAATTAATAAGTATTTAAAAACATTTCTCAGTTTTTATTTCTAACATGGTAAATATCAATAGATATAACTCATATAAAAACAAAATCTCTTTGAGGTCTTCATCAAATTTTTTTAGGCCACTTTCAGTCATAAACTCACTACCCTAGGGTATGGGTTAAAACTAATACATGGGACCTAATCAAACTTATAAGCTTTTTGCACAGCAAAGGAAACCATAAACAAAACAAAAAGACAACCTATGGCTGGGAGAAACTATTTGCAAATGACGTGACCAACAAGGGCTTAATCTCCAAAATATACAAACAGCTCATACAACTCAATAACAAAAGAACAAACAACCCAATCAAAAAATGGGCAGAAGGCCTAAATAGACATTTCTCTGAAGAAGACATGCAGAAGGCCAATAGGCACATGAAAAGATGCTCAACATCACTAATTATTAGAGAATGCAAATCAAAACAACAAGGAGGTACCACCTCACACTGGTCAGAATGACCATCATTAAAAAGACTGCAAATAACAAATGCTGGAGAAAGTGTGGAAAAAGGGAACCCTCCTAAACTATGGTGGGAATGTAAATTGATACAGCCATTGTGGAAAACATTATGGTGGTTCCTCAAAAAACTAAAAGTTGCCATATGATCTAGCAATCCCACTTCTGGGCATATATCTAGACAAAACTATAAATCAAAAAGATACATGCACCCCTATGTTCATAGCAGCACTACTTACAATAGCCAAGACATGGAAACAACCTAAATGTCCTTCAACAGATGAATGGATAAAAGAGATGTGGTATATATATACAATGGAATATTACTCAACCATAAAAAAGAATGAAATAATGCCATTTGCAGCTACATGGATGGACCTAGAGACTATCATAGTAAGTGAAGTCAGAAAGAGAAAGACAAATACCATATGATATCACTTATATGTGGAATCTAAAATATGACACAAATGAACTTATCTACGAAATAGACTCACAGATATAGAGAACAGACTTGTGGTTGCCAAGGGGATGGATAGGGATTGGCAGTTTGTGACTAGCAGATGCAAACCACCATATATAGAATGGATAAACAAGGTCCTATTGTCTAGCACAGGGAACTATATTCAATATCCCATAATAAACCACAATGGAAAAGAATAAAAATAAATAAATAAATAAATGCACACATATATGTCACACTATCTATAAGGGAGTATTTTAAAGTTAATTACAAGCAATATACAGATGATTCCTAAGGTTCCATCCAAGCCTAAGATTCCATAATTCTACATAGGAGGGGTCCTAATAAATGTACTGTTTTTCAGCACAACTCCTCCTCATTCTTAAGTCTGCTTTCTCTGGAAAACCCTCTGAATCCCCCAGGCCACGATAGTGCCCTTCGCCTCCCTGTGCTCTCCTAGAAGTACATACATACCTCTTTCATGGCAACTTATTTCAGGCCAGAGAACATACAATGAGGATTCCAACCTTTGTGAAATGGCTTCCTTTTTGATTTACCCACACTGATCTGCATTATTTCCCAAACCTCAGTAATTTGAGTAGTACCATCACAATTTTTTTTTCTGCCCTATCTGCCTACCACCTCTACTACTATTTTTCTTTAAATAGCTCACTTTTGTTTTAAACTTAAAATTTTTCTTAGCTAGTTATATTTTTTTCACATATTAAAATAAGTGCATAGGGCTTCCCTGGTGGCGCAGTGGTTGAGAGTCTGCCTGCAGATGCAGGGGACGCGGGTTCGTGCCCTGGTCTGGGAAGATCCCACATGCCGCAGAGCGGCTGGGCCCATGAGCCATGGCCGCTGAGTCTGCGCGTCCGGAGCCTGTGCTCTGCAATGGGAGAGGCCACAAAAGTGACAGGCCACAATAGTGAGAGGCCCACATACCGCCAAAAAAAAAAAAAAGTGCATAAATATATACCTTAAATAAAAGGTTGAAGGTGTTAATGAATATTTATAATAAAAAGTAATTATCTCTGTGTTGCCAAAAATCAGCTCTTGTACCTCCAGTGGCCTGTGCAAAGCACTGTAGGAACACTTGCTGTGCTGTGCTTGTGGGATCCTTGCCCATCTCCCCACCTGCACTGTGAGCCCCTGGAGAAGGGGACTGGCTTTCATCTCTGTATCACCATGTCAGTAAGCCTGGTGCCTGGTGCATAACATGCATTCAATCTGATGAATGCACGTCTCTCTCACTATCGCAAGTGAAATTATCATTAACAAATAGAAATAGTTGCTATTTTCTTTTACTTTGATTCCCAACCTCTGATAACTTAAGCACTCAAACATGGAACCAAAACACAAAGAAGTACCAAAACATGTAGAAGTGAAGTAATGCCTGTTTTTCTACCTCCTAAAACTTAAAAAAATTGTTGTTGTTTTTTATTTATGATAGAACAAAGATATATTTTTCTTTTACGTTAAAGAAAGGGGTCATTTGTCCCATAGAGTTTCCTATCCTCTAATCTCTAATCTTCCTGTTACTCAAATTCATGTTCCTTTAAAAATTTTTGTTATTTATTTATTTTTGGCAAAACTACTTTGTAGGTGGTGGTATGTTCTTTCTTCATAATTTCTGGTTCATGGCATTGATGATCACATACTTGAGCCATCATTTCATGTCACAAAACTGTGACAGTTTAATTCTATCTTTTCTTCTTTGTTTTTTAGCTAGAATGTCTATGAAAAGAAACTTCCCTTCAAATATTTTGTTACCCTGAGGTACAGGTTATGTAGCAAATTAGGTTAAATGTTTGCTTTTATTAAAAATTTATTTACAGGTTTAAAAAAAATAAATTTATTTATTTATGGCTGCATTGGGTCTTCATTGCTGCCCATGGGCTTTCTCTAGTTGTGGCGAGCAGGGACTACTTTTCATTGTGGTGCAGGGGCTTCTCATTGTGGTGGCTTCTCTTGTTGCAGAGCACGGGCTCTAGGCATGTGGGCTTCAGTAGCTGTGGCACACGGGCTCAGTAGTTGTGGCTCACGGGCTCTAGAGTGCAGCCTCAGTAGTTGTGACGCATGGGCTTAGTTGCTCCTCGGCATGTGGGATCCTTCCGGACCAGAGCTCAAACCCGTGTCCCCTGCATTGGCAGGCGGATTCTTAACCACTGCACTACCAGGGAAGTCCCTATTTACAGTTTTAAATGTAACCAGTTTCCTCCCTAGCATCCTCCACAGAAATTTGTTGAATTGTGTGGTTTTGTTTTTTAGCTTTATTATAAATATAAATGAAATATGAATAAACATATTTGCTACATTGTCTCTATTAGAGTTATTCTTCCAATTTTGGACAGCAGTAATCTCTTCAGTTTGGCTCCTGAGACCCTTTGCCATAGTCCTAATAAATTCTGATACTTTCCTTGCTGTCTGGTTTGACAAAATGTTTTAAGCTCATCTTGTCCATTTCCTGCTCCAGACCTGGAATCAACCATTTCTCTGAGAAGACTTGATTCCTTTCAGTGGGAAATGACTTTTAGAAACCATAATCTAGGTGCTAGTGGTGTTCATTGCTACAGAGTTGATCATGATTTTGAGGCCTTTTCAATGCTAGAGTTAGAATAGACATATTTCTCTTGAAGATAGAATGTACCATAAGTTCATATGCATCCTTCCTATTCAAATTTAGAACTTCAGGCCTATAGTGGTTTTACTTCAGTCATCTTGCATTTGTGTTTCCTGTAAGCAATGCTGAACACCTCAGTTTTGAACAATGCTGGCATAATTACTCATTTTATTTGTCCCGTAATACTACAAAACTGTCTCATATTAGCAATATTAGCATTACTACCAGCAATTTGTTTACTAAAAACCATATATGTTTTTCCTAGTTTTTGTTGTTGTTGTTCTTATGTTATATCCTTTTAGTCAAATTATGATGTTGTAAAGTTATTTGGAATAACTCCTTGGAGTCATTGTGCCAGGAAATTTTGATTCTTGGAAATTGCTTTATTTCTTCCTTTAATTTAATCTTATAATTATGTAAAACTGAGGAGAAGAAGGCATCAAGTACTACACATTCTAAGGAGGGCCTCCCTGCATCTGGGGCTCTGGTTAGCCTAACTGGCTCTACTATCTCCAGAAACACCCAGGAGCTTAGCTATACAATCAGAACATGAAGGAGAGAAGGAAATCATGGGAACCGTGAGTCATCAGTCTAGTAGAGGGTGCTTCCCTGTACCTCAAAACCAGGTGAGGCACTAAGCAACACTGACATCTCATTCCCCAGGTGAATAGCAGACTTGTTGATGTGCCTCTGTGCCTACCTGAGCATCAGGAGAAGAGAACCTGGGAAAGATGGCAGGGTGGAGCAGCATGGGACCTCCAAGGAGGAGGCAGGAACCCTTTCTGCTCTTTGGTGGGTCAAATTCACAGGATCAGATAGACCCTGTGAAAGGCAGTCTTGATTGAGTATTTTTCCAGATGCCACCTGAGAGGGAGGGAAGGTCACTGAGTGAGGAGATGGCAGTGGCAAGAGGCTGTAGGATAGACCTCCCAGAACAGAAGCTCAGATGAGTGTTGATAGATGTTGAGTCATCACCAGCTGCTCTTCTACGGAAGGTAAGGAACCCCAGAGGGTGTTCTGCAGAGCTCCAGCTGAGCTTTGCCTTTCTGTCTCTTTCCAGAATCTTTTTTTCCCCCTTTGATCAGTAGTTTTAATGTTACTGCTTTTGAGTAGAACCCTTTACTTTTTTTTGCTCTGGGTGAGTACATTTATTGCTATTTGCTGGACTTCACTATTTTTTATTCATTTTCTTGGCCCTATTAATCTCAACACTGGCCTTCTCAATACTAGCCTCATTAGGCTGTATTTTGACATACAGCTCCCTGGTGTTTGATGTGGTCCTTCATTCTTGACACTAACACGAGCCTGCCCTAGTTCATCCAGCATTCGTGGCCAGCTTTCTCTGCTGTATCCAGTTTTCTCCCCTGTATCCAGGTGCTCTATCACCACCCTCTCTTTCTGCACTGACTGAGCCCTCCCTTGCAGCTGCAGCCACTGTCTTAATGCTCCTCATGACCAGCCCTCACATGTGATTTGCGCTCCAATGAAGGGACCACTTGTGCAATCAGGTAGGAAGGGATCGATTTTTCCAGAGTGATTTATACCCTCTGATAATTGAGCTATCATCAGTGACACTGCTGAGCCCGCAAAAGAAAGTGACACCTCTGGTTACGGGGAGAGCTCAGTCCTTGGAAGCATCTGAAAATGGTGATGGGACCATCTGGATATCAAAATAAAATTTTAGCATCATCAGGGGCTCCCAGCCAGTATACATGAATTTAAAAGAAAGAGATATTATATATTCAAGAAAGAGATGATAAGAACTGAGTTTTAATAGAAGTCATAGGAAAAGCCAAAGAGATACCCTTGAACCTTCATGTTACCCCCATATTCTTTGTGCTTCATGCTATAAACAGAGCTTGTTAGGCAAGATGATGTGCTCTCCCTTCTTATGGTCTTATTACATCTCAAAGTACAGATGCATATCACCAGCCATTGCAACACCATGTTGCCCAGGAAATGGTTAGAAATGTTGGCAGCCACATAGCACAGGGAGATCAGCTTGGTGCTTTGTGATCACCTACAGGGGTGGGATAGGGTGGTGGGAGGGAGGGAGATGCAAGAGGGAAGAGATATGGGAACATATGTATATGTATAACTGATTCACTTTGTTATAAAGCAGAAACTAACACACCATTGTAAAGCAATTATACTCCAATAAAGATGTTAAAAAAAAAAAGAAAAGAAATGTTGGACTTGACAATCAGAGAAGCTTGAGTTTGAATCTTGCTGTTTACTTGTTGTATGACCTTGGGCAAGTTATTCACCCTTTCTGAGCTTTAGTTTCCTTGTAATAACCCCTATTTTACAGAGTTGTGGTGAAGATTAAACACGAAAATCGATGCATGGAAACACTTGTTGCCTGGCCTATCAACTCACATGGTGGCTTCTCTTTGGACCATGAGAAGAAAGCCCACCTTGGAATGAGCTTGGACTTTTATTTCTCTTCTCTTTGCTTTTCTGTTTTATTTTCACCAGCTGGAGAGCAAGTCATGCAAGTTACATTTTTGGACAAAAGTGTAATTGCTGAATTTTAAAAATTTTGAAAATAAGCATTTAAACAGCAGTTGCAAGAAGGGTGTCTTCTGTGAAAACAGTGAGTCATGGGGTTGGATGGACCCTTTCATATTTTAACAGGGTTTCTAGGTCATGGGCCCTCTATTTATTGTCTTACCTTAGGCTGACCCCATTTGATGACAGCACAAAGAATTGATGATTTCTTTATCCCCAGAGCAATTGAAGACACAGGAGGAAGGAGTAAATCTCTAGATAGATTTTAAGGTTGGGTACCATCTTCCCAGGGTCGTCTTCCTGGGTGGAAATGTATAATATATAAAAGGCTAAATAGGAGGCACATGAAACTCTGAGTTCCCTCCCCCCTTGCTGGTAAAACCTTCTAGCTCAGAAACTTGGGAATCCTGCTGTCTTCCCTTTGCTTCCTGCAGTTGGAGCCTGAATACGGTTTAGAATGGAAATGTTGGAAATTTAGAGCATGGCTTTAAAGTAAGAAAGACGTGGACTCAGTCCTGGTGTATGGTCAGTGCCCTGTAAATTGTGTCTATGTTTATTTTCACTCCCAGTTCAGCTTTTGTACTTCAGTCACATTGATCCTTAATCTTCCTTTGAATGTTTCCGCGTAGAGGAGCCTTTAAGTGATTAGTTTTGGATTCTTAGCTTTTTTATATTCTGCATTTTGAATTCTGTCCATGTAGCCAACCTACCTTTGCTAATTGTAGCTCTCCCAATACAGAGGATGTTTCTTGAATACAGGGTCTATTCCAAAGCATTCAAGGAGGATTGACAGGTCATTCTGGGATGGGCTCCATTCTACTTTCCAAATTCAATTTGTTTTTCTCAACTTGTTCCAGGATCTGTCAAATGAGGGTCTTTAAACCCTCATTTCAGTAGCAGGGTTTTATGCAACAACTCTTCTATTCCCCTATATTCCCCAATTTGGCTGGGAAATCTTATAGGAAGGGGTCAGGAAACCTGATGCCTAGTTTTGAAAATGTACATTTTAGCTTATCTTCTTTTCTTTTCATCTGTTGATCAGAACTTTGCCACCCTATAACTGAAGACTCTGTTAGGATTTTTGCCAACCTTTGTGTTGTTTCATTCTGGCATCCTCCTTGGCCTCAGAAGTTTCCTTTCTTTCTCATTCCATCATGTTTTCTCTTAGTGGACACCCTCCTTTCCTGGCCATATTTCAAGTCATCCTCGCTTTGGAATGAGATATCATTGTAAACCCAATAATTTTAAAGATGATGATAATAGTCATAGGTAAGATTTACTAAGCATTCGCCATGTATTATTGTAACCACTTTATATATATGAACACATTGAATACTCACACTGCTCCGTGAAATAGATACAATTATCATCTCTATATTAATAGGTGGGGAGATTTCTGCAAGAGAGTCTCAGTACCTTGGATAAGTACTGAGTACTTATCCAAGGTAGCGAGTAGACAACAGTCAGCTCGGCTGCAGGTCTGCATGGACCTTCAGGAGCTGACCATGGAGAATTTCCTCCATAGGCACCTCTAGGTTCTGGACACTGACGTTCAGGACCCTGGCTCATACAGTCCTGAATACAGCACTGTTGTCACCAGCAAGAGAGCAATGTAAAGACATATCCTGCAAAATTTACAAAATGCTGCAATAATGTGTCATTTCTGCAAATCCCTATAAAAGCAAGTCTGCCAGACAACATTTATGACATTACCTCTGTACTCAGAAGAAATAATATGAAATAATAAAAGAAATACTAAAATATGGTCACCTCCCTACTCTTAACACAGTGTTGGGAAGGTATTTTTAGAGCTTGCTTTCCAAACAAAGGAAGTTGAGCCAAAGAAGTCCATTTCATTTGAAAATCAGGTGAAAGCCAACAACATTGCTGCTTATAAAATTAAAAATCAATAATTCCCCAGGGGAGTATCTTTACATGCAAATTAATTTCTAAGGTCAAAAAACAATTAGACAAAATTCAGTACAACAACTGGTAATTTTGAAGAGTCTGTTTGGGAACTACTTACTGAGTAGGAGTTTGAAGGCTACAATTATTTTGTGGTTTATTCTAAAACTGACTTGTGTAGACACAGGCTATGCAGGGAAAGGGGACCATGATTTGAAACATGCCCTGCCAACCAAACAATGAAATGAAGGGAACAATAAACAAAGGAAACCTTTCCAAAGGCTGTCTTCATTTACATTCTGAGATTACTGGCCTCATCTCTCTGCTGAAATAGCCTTGCATTCCCAGCCGTCCAAAAGCATAATCAGGTGCTAATGGGAGCTTTGGCCCCAGCAAACTGCACGAAGAATATTTGAATGCTGCCAAGACTATAGGTGCCTGTTTCCAGTTGTCATAGTATATGCTATAACGTGTCATAAATAAGGGAGGTCTATTTATAAATCTGACATTAAAAATGTGTTCCTAAAATATCTCATGTGTTCCCTGGCCATGTCAGCACAGAAATAATGTTAGTATTTGTTTATTTTACTGGACCACCCCATGAACCTGGGGGAAACATGTTAGAGAAAAAAATATAGCTACGCCAACTATTCTGGGAGATACACGAGCCCTCCATGTTTATCAGGTTGAGGGCACTGTATTTTGATGTCAATAAGCAATTTTTCCAGCCCGGTCTCCTGCCCGACCCTTTTAATCCATCAATATATTATTAGAGATAAAGTTGGTGGATGCCTGCTGCAGTTAGAAGATAAATGACATCTCTGAAGTCAGGCATTAAAGACTAGATTAAGGCCTTGTGACACCGTTTTCAGTGCTCATCTGTGCACTTCTGTTCAACCTATCACACTGAGTGACAAGAAAGAAAAATAATGAACTGGGCCAGGGGAAGAAGAAGGAAAAAAAAGACAGAAAAAGAGAGAGATTTTTTTCCCTCCTAACGCAGAAACTACATCAGTTCATACTCAGGATTAGACTGCATTTAAAGAAAGGAAAAAAGAAAAGAAAATGGGGAATTGGGAAGGACAGGGAAGGGGCTGTTCTATAAAGATGAAAATAAGCAAGCAAAAGGGACATTAAAGCCAAGAATTCCATTTCTGTCTGGCCCCATGTGGCTGCGGTACCCCCATCTGCCTCCTAGTCTCTCCCAGGCAGACGGCTCCCAGTTGGCGTCCAGTTGCTCTAGGGATCTGCTCCATCCCCGGGTTGGGAGTGCTGGCATAAATCTTGTTAAGAGGCAGTGCTCGGTTCTAAACCTTAGTGAATCATGTTCTCCCATTTCCACCGAAGGATATCCTTCACACTGCTACCATTGGTCTGGTCAGAGGTATTAACGATTTTTGTGACTGTCTTCTGACAGTGATTTGAATATGGCTCCTGGGTTGACGAATACAAATGTTGCATCTTCTCTGATTATGTGGAAAACAGCAGCCACAAATTAATTGCGAGGTAGAAGCAAAAGAAAAGGGAGATGCAGGCGAGAGAGAGGGCATTAACCAGTGGGAAGGGCCTGGGTTTGTGGGCAGGGGGCTACTTGAAGGCTGGTTATGCCCTAGCTCTCTTTCTCAGTCATTTATGTAGAAATACAGTAAGTCCCCTCCATAGGAACCTCCAAGTTGCGAGCTTTCCAAAATGCGAATGTGCAAGGAACCAGAACCTGTGCCATCTGCATCAGGTGTGAGTGAAATTGCAGCTCGCTCTCCGTCTCCAATGGCTGACGATCCTTCAGCTCTACCATCTCCCACCTCCTCTCCCTCCTCCAGTCAGTAACTCTTCCTGCCTGTTCACTCGATGCCAGCCCCTGGATGCCAGCTGTTGTACCGTTCTACTGTACTTTTCAAGGTACTGTACCGTAAGATTTAAAATGTTTATTTTTTGTGTTTGTTTTTTATGTATTATTTGCGTGAAAAGTATTACAAACCTATTACAGTACAGAGTTATTGATATATAGTTGATTGTGCTAGTTGGGTACCTAGGCTAACTTTGTTGGACTTAACGAACAAATTGGACTTACGAAAGTCTTCTTGGATCGGAACTCGTTCGTATGTAGGGGATTTACTGTAAAACCACCCTCTTCCCATATTTCATGCCATGCTTGTGAGGATAGAAGAGATAACTTCCTCATAGACCAGTTTTGCTCCCAGGGCTCCAATAGTCTTCACCAGAATCTGAGTCTGTGAGACATTTATGGGCATTGGGGTTCCTGGCACCCTCCACGGTGGAACACATAGAAGGTCCTCCACTGATGTTTGGGAACTGACTGACTGATAAATCCCAAACGCCTGTCTATCTCTGACCCCAATATCTTTCCCAGGCTCCTGCTGAGCATCTCCCATAAATTCTCCTGCCATCATAAATGTCCCCTGTCTAATTAAATGCTTGGCTTTCTGGCCCTTGGCAAGATGCTGTTCATCTCATCATCCATGGTCAATTGTTCCATCTGTTTCCAAGTCCTGGCCTTTTCTTTTCTTTCCTTCTTGCTTGTCCCTTGTTCCACTCCTTCTTCACCCCTTCCCTAGTGCCAGGTCAAGGCCTCTTTGTCTCAGACTTTTGTCCTTCAAATCCATCACACCAACTGTCACCAGACTGATATTCCCCAAGATCTTCTTTGACAATGACGTTCCCTGCTCAAAATCTCAAATTTCTTGTGAGGGCATTAAGGCCCTCCAGAAACAGATCCAACTGCTTTTCCAGTCTCATCTTTTTCTCTTCCTCCTCTAAAACCTAAGCTTCAGAAAAGTAGTTTCTGTGCTTCAGACATGGTTATCATTGACTAATCTCTATTTATTTGTTCTTGTTCTTTCTTGTTTTGAACTTTTCTTCCTGACACCTCCATCTGTCCAAATTCCGTACTTTCTTGGCTCACTCTCCTCCTTTTCCACATGGCTGTCCTGGTCTTCCCTCGGTTGGACATGGTTTTTACCTCCTCTGAGATACCATGCCTCATGCTGGCAGAACAATCCTGGTTATACATGGCAGAATCTACCCTGGCTCAGAAAGGTAACTGATCAGAAGTCTTGGCAATCGTGGAAAATGTAGGGGCCTCTGGGTCTCAAGGAATCCAACCAGAAGATTGCCTTATCCTTAGAACTCTCTTTGTTTTTACCCTTGCTTCTCTGTAAATGTTGAGTTCCTTCTCTCCAGCTGATGACAGATTCTTCTACTTCGAAAGTGGGCTTGAGGGACAGTAAACACAGGGCTGATAGCTCTAGTCTCATATTTTTCCCGTAAGAGACAAACTGATACTTGGGCTCTCTGACCCCAACAGAGCAGTCATCATATGTCCATTCCTAGGTCAAGAAAATGAGGCTGGGAATGGGAGAGGAACGTAGTATGCTGGGCCCAGCATGGGCGCATGCCCCCCAATTTGGCCAGGGACACTGTGGTTGATTGCAGAACTGGCCGTGATCTTTCATTCCTTCCTGTGACTTTGTAGCTCCTTCTGTCAAGGGGTGGAGTCTACTTTCCCACCCACTGAATGTTGGCTGGCCTTGGGCCTTGGTTTGGTATTAACAGAATGCAGCAGAAGTGATGCTATGTCAGTTCCAGGTCCAGGCCTCAAGAGGTCATGCACACTTCTCTCTCTGAGACCTCCCACTGCCACGTGAACAAGTCTGGGCTAGCCTGAGTCATCATGAGAGACACGTGGCCCAGTCATTCCTGGTATCTCAACTGACAACCAGCCCACCTCAAGAAGCAGAGCTGCCTATGGAGTCATCAGTACCATCATTGTGCCCAGCTGAGACCAGACGAACCATCTAGATGAGCCTAGACCAAAATGCCAATGCACAAAATCATGAAAACTTTAATGGTCGTTGCTCTAAGCCACTAACTTTTGAGATGTTTTGTTATGGGACAAATCTAATTGGCACAGAGGTAGAATCTGTAATGACAGTTGCTCCCTTTGGATCCACATATTAGTTTAGAGTAGAAGAATATTTCCCAGAAGTGGGAAAGTTGTGTTCTGGGGAGAGAAAACTGTGGAGGCAGGTATAGACACTTCCAGGCACTTAACTTGAGACTACTGAGTACTCTTTTCTCTCCATCTAGATAGTGGGTTCCTTAGGGCAGTGTCCAGTATGGTTCAACTCCTCCAGTGAGTTAGTTAACCTTAGTGACATCCTCATGTGATCAGTGAAATGGGCTACTGGATGGGCTGTTATGCCTCCATAATTCTAACTTGTGAGTGTTTAAGACCTAAAGATTTTATCATTGACTTACCCTTAAACCTTACAGCTCTAAGGCTATTCCTGAAAAAAATCTCTTTTAAGTTAATCCTTAAAATAACCCGGTGAAGCAGTTATTATTTTCACTTTACAGATGAGGAAATCGAGGCTCAGGGAAGTTAGGTATTATTAATTGCTCAAGTTCACACAGGTAGTAAGTGCTCAGGCAGTGATTTGAGCACAGGACTCGTCTACTTTATAGATCTTCCATATTTGAATAATGCAGCTGGGGGATGAGGGATGACCCGCAGGTTGAGACAGCATCTCTCTGCATTGGTCTTTTTCTCACTTTTAGGTCTTTGTATTCACTGTTTCTTCATCTTAGATGTTCCTCCTCTTTTTGTACTTTTTCAAGTGTGTCATAGAGATAATTATCTGCATTAGCTTATTACAGCCTCCAAAGCATAGGAATGATTGTCTATTTAGGGTCATGCTCAGCCATGGCTGGCTATGAACTGTAAGTAAAAGTTACCATTACTAACATGCTTGGGGAATTACATACAAGGATATTCAAATAACTACAAAGCTTCAACTCACAGCCTTTCTGTAGGTAGTGAACACTAGCTGTGCAAGTTCAGGAAGTGAGCATAAGATATGACATCTGCCTTCATGGTGAAGAGAAGAGAGGCTGGTGGGGAAGACAGATCTGGACACAACGGCCTATCAATGAGGGGTGTATATTGAATGCTAGAGGCACAAGTCCATATGCAGAGGAGGGGGAGATGATTTGCATCTATAGGAATCAGGGAGCCTGTATGGAAGAGATGAGCACTTGAGCTGAATTGTGGAGGATACTTTGGAGTTAGAAAGGCAGAGCTAGTGTGTCATTCTAGTTTAGTGCCCCTGTTCAAAAATGCTTAGTATGTCCCAGAGAGAGAAGGAGCACGGCATTGCCTTAGTCTTCATCATCAAGCATTGGATGAGAAGGATCAATAAGGTGGAGGTGAGGATCACGGCAATGAAATAAGGGAGTATTACAAGTTCAAGGGATGGAAAATGGGTGATTCTCCAAGATGTGAGTCTCTGGGTCTCAGTGACAGTGGCTAGTTTAGACTGGCTTCTTCTGGGAGAACATACATACTTAGGGTATTTCAAGGTATTTTCTTCACTACAAGGAAGACATTTTCAATTCTGAAAGTATAAAAGTATGAGACCTATTGGGAGAGACATCTAGTTACAGGAGGTGAAACACACAGTGTTGAAGGTAAATTTTAAGGAAACAGACTTCTTTGGACATAGAAAACAATTTAAAATATTCTATGGAGAAAATGCTTTTTAAAACACCCTGCATGTTTCTTAATAAAATGTGAGGGGGACTTCCCTGGTGGTCCAATGGTTAAGACTCCTTGCTCCCAGTGGAGGGTGCCTAGGTTTGATCCTTCATTGGGGAACTAGATCCCACATGCCGTAAGCAAGAGCTTGCATGTCACAGCAAAGATCCCGCATGACGTAACAAAGATCCCCCATGCTGCAACTAAGACCTGGTGCAGCCAAATAAATAAATAAATATTTTTTTAAAGTGGGAAAATATTTTAAAATCCCATTTCTATTAAATTTGAAATAAATGTGTGTTCTGCCTTAGTTGCTGTGAGATGTTGAAAAAAATCCCTTAAATGGTAATTTTAATTTGAAAACAAGGCAAACCAATTTTAAATAAAGCTAAATGGTATATGATTATAGTGGGTTGAGTAGTATCTCCCCAAAATTCAAGTTCACCAGAACCTGAGAAAGTAACTTTTTTTGGAAGTTACTTTGGGAAAGACTTTTGGAAAAAGTTTTTACACATGTATGAGATCATACTAGATTATGATGGCCCTAAATCTAAGGACTGGCATCCTTAGAAGAAGAAAGGAGAGGACACAAAGGAGCCATGTGATCACAGAGACAGAGACTGGAGTTATGCTGCCACAAGCCAAGGAATCAGAGGGGCCCCAGAAGCTGGAAGAGGCAAGGAAGGATTCCCTTCCAGAGCATTCAGAGAGAGATGATGTCCTGCCAATACCCTGAGTTTGGACTTATGGCCTCCAGAACTGTAAGAAAACAAACTTCTGTTGTTTTAAACCACCTAGTTTGTGATAATTTGTTAGGAAAGCCCTGACAAATGCAATGATTAACCAGCTAATACGATGATTAACCATTGGATTTCAGGGAAGGAGGAGATCTGAAGCAGGCAGGACTGGAAGAGGAGGTCAGGCTGGAAAACAGAAGGTTTAGGGAGGTGAAGAGGAGAGGGAGAGCTTTCCTGGTCAGAGGAACAGCAACAGCAAAAGTATTGAGATAGGAAATGGGCAAGTCTGGCGAGACCTGTGCATGGGGAACAGAGCTTGCTTTGATTCATACCTGGTGGGTAACTCCTGGATTTCTTTTCTCTTGACACAGACATATCACTAGATACAGTCTCATGTTTAACAATTATAATAAGGGGAAGAGTTTTGGTTCCCATGTAGACCAAAGAAGATTAAAAGGGAAATTAGTGAGGAAGATCATGAGAATTAATATGGAGGCTTTCCCAGTAGGGGAACAAAATAAAGAAAGTTGTTAAAGTAGATGTTGGTGTATGTGTATGGGAAATATTTCCTATTTTACATATAATGATAGGTATGAACAAACAAACTAGTGAACTAACAAAAAACAAGGGAATTGTGGGAGAGAAAAGAGTGGATTCATCATGTGCACAATCTCTGGGTTGGGTAAGGAGGATGCAGGGAAGAGAGATTGAATTAAACTGTGTTAGAGCGACTGTTACCAGCTCCAACCACCAGGCAGTGCCATCAGTTCATGACAGCTTGGTTGCACCTCAGAATGGCCAAGATGAGCAGAGTTTGTGCCTGTGTGCTTGTGGAAATTTGTGAGGTATGGGCTATTTGCATGCTATGTACCTGTGATTTAGGTCAGGGGGGTCTCTAAAATACAAATGTTTCCTAAACTATATGGCCTCTAATTTTACAAAAATTTTAAAATGGTTGTGGATTTTCTAACTGACTAATGAATGAAAAATAAGGAAAAGCAAGAGAAAGTTTATTCCTTTTCTAAGTTAACATGTGTATTGTTCACCGTTATTATAAAGTCAAAAAGAATTTTAGCGTTGAAAAATCCTTAGTTTGTTCACATCTAATTTTCTGAATATGGTCTCAGGTCCTCAGGTAGCTAATCCTGAAACCCAGAAACTGTGTGTTATTCATTTTTCAAACCTCCACCAGGCACAGAATATAGGTGCTTAATCAGTGTTTGTGGAATGAATAAATTCTATAGAATTCTGTAAATGAAACTGAAAGTATGGTCAAATATGCTGTTCCTAATAATGATACAACGTGGCTACAATAATTTTTACGAAGAGGTGGAATATAAGAAAATTTCTCAGGAAAAATCCTTGAGCTTCTAGGGTAAGCTTCTAGGATTTAGGTTTTATTGCACCCCATGCACCATGGGCCTTTCAACTGGCTTCTGGGAGGGCTCATTCTCCTTACATGGCCTGAAACAGTGAATCCCTTGTAGGGATACCTCTGAAATGGGGGCTCACCTTGCTTTCTACATTCCCAGGAAAGGCCCTCAATATTTCTGTGACACAGAGAGGAATTAGACGATGGGAAGAGGATCCACAAATGACGCTTTTGGTGACTCCTGAGCTGCAAGTACAGACCTGTCCTGTTCCAGGATTCGTCCCAATGACCATCATACTCTGATTATTCTTGTTATTCCTGTTTTGAACCAAGAATAATTTACTGAAGAGCTCAAGGTGGTCAGGGTGGGCTTGGTGTGGCCCATCTCAAAAAGCAAAAGAAGTGAGGAGTAACATTTTGTGCTGGCTGTAATCATATCAAACACATCCGTATTCTGTAGATCACCCTCCATAGTCCATTTGATGAGCCATGGCCACCATGGTCCCCCCAAGAGTGTGCTGATATGTGTGCCATTGTCCCAGCCATGCATGCATACTTTGGTTCAGTATGTCTAACTCAAAATAGAACATTACCTTACCCCCAGATGGGAACCTGGAGGAATAGCTTTGTTCCCTAACGTATCCAGATGGTGCTCGTCTAAAAGATGGGAACAACCTAATGGAACCCAACCCCAATCGCTACGTCTTTCAAAATTCTTTCTGCCAGACTTTCAACTATTTCCTCTCACACGGTCATGTGCTGGGTGCTCCGTGATTATCTTACTCTGGAAGAAGTGAGTTCTCAGTTGGCCATGGAAGTCTTGCAGACTTTCATGAACTGAGCTTGTCATTGATCATAGCCCTTATCCTAGATAACCCAAGTCATCAGTAACTATGCAGCAGAGGCAGGACCATGCTCAGCAGGGCAAAAATATTGTCCTTCATTACGAGCAATTTCCTTGAATGGAGGTAACTTTAACAACTGGGACCAAGGTTCCAGCAACAGAGGTAGCCTCTGCAAGTTGTCAAAGGGCAGGAGAAACCTCTGCATAGGGGTTATGGGAGCAAACCTAACAATCCTTCCATAGGAAAAGACCTAGGTAGAAGCAATATATTCAGTTTGACTGTTCTGCTCTGCCAGTTCCCAGCTGCAGGAGAAACTGGAAACCTCTTCTGAAAAATGGGCATAATATCAACTGCTTTGCAAGTTTGTTGTGAGGATTAGAGAAAGTAATGCATTTGAATGCATTGGAACATAACAAGTTGTTAACGCATATTAGTTCCCTTTTCTTTTCCTCTTCTTCTCCAGACTGAACCCAATTCAATCAACAAGTATTTTTTGAGTCCCCACTAGAAAAATAATCTCTGGAATTGGGGTGTACAGAACAACTACCCTTACTGTTAGATTAGCATAGAGGAACTCAGGTGCTCTGCTCTTGAGAGCTCAGACTGTGTAAATCAGAAGCAGGATTCAGCCTCTGCAGGGAAGGCAAAGCCAGAAGCCATTCCATTTCTCTAGGCTACGGGGAGGCAGTCAGGTCCATCACACTGCCCAAGGCAGGGCCCTCCCTTTTTCCTCTCTACCTGCATTTCCTGGGGACCCCTGGAACCAGTCACTCCATTATTGTGCATCTCAGTTTTTTCATCTGCATGATGGAGAACTCAATAGCGTTGGCCTCATGGGCAATAATACTAAGTAATTTTCATCGAGACAGATATGTCTACAAATCATGCTATTTGTTTTCCCAGCTCTTTACAGTGTAGACGTGTGTGTGTATGTCCTCTGCATGGCTTCTGATCATCTGTGAGCTTTCTCTCTCTTGTCTGGCCACGGTGAGTTATATCAAACACACCCTCAGATTCCCTGGCTGACATAGAGTCTCCTTCTCCTTCTAGCGCCTTCCTCATCACTGTCTCCTTTTGAAGATTCTTTTTTCAACTCTCTCTTTTTCAAAAGATTACTTCGTCACAATTATTCGGGAAAGGGTTTTGCGCCTGTAGGAAATATTAATAGACTATTATGAGGTCCTACAACTAATTTTTCCACACATATCATCTGTCTTTGCATGGTTATTAAACTTCAACAATATTTCATGCAATGCTTCCCTGCTAAATTAATTTGGTTCCTTCTTTTCTGGCTTCTTCTTTTCTGTCCACAGCTTTAAAATTAAATTGAATCTTCATAATTATAGCTTTTTGTTGTTCTCCTTCATATCTTTTTCTTTTTTTTTTCAATTTCTCTATCAAAGGAGCAATAAAGACATAAAGAAGCAAAATTATAACTCTAAAAGACCCAAATGGTCTGGAGTTTGATGGGCTTGAGGTTGGGTATCTTTTAAGTAGGAGGAGAGAGGGTGAAGAAATTCAGACCTCCTGGAATATAGATAAATTGGTTCTGATTTATCCTGGGGCATTGAAAACAAATGAGAATTGTTCTCTCAATCATGAAACTTTCATGGTTGCTGTAGTGTTCTTATTTGTGTCAAGTGATACTCTCATTTTTTAAAAGTAAATATTCTCTCTCCTTACACACACGCACACACACACACACACACACACATTTTCACCTGTGGTTAAATTTTCCCAAATTCATATGTAGCTATTAAACCTCTCTTAAAATCCTTTTCTTAGGCACCAGGGAATCTTCACTTTTATGTTATGTGTCTTGAAACTTGTGGATTAAGAGCTAAAACAACCGTAGTGTTTGCGGTTGACCCAGCCAGGGCACCAACCAAGAGGCTAGTGGGAAGTGGAAGCAGGAAGGAGGCTCTGATGGGAGGCCCTGAGATTCAGGGGTAGAAGCCAGTTAAAGTCTATTAGGAAAAATGGGCACTCAAGCACAAACACCAGGGAATGTGGCGGGAAGGGACTCTTTAATCTCCTTCCACCTTCTGCTCCTTGACTCATCGTTTTAGGAGCTTCCCCATAAAAGAGAAGGAATTGCCAACCTGATAGGTCGGTTAGGTGTATCTGATTGGGCTGTTTCCTGGTGGGTGGGATTACTGTGCTTCAAAAGCCAATGCCCACAGTCAGCCTTTTCTCAGATTGAAGCAGGGCTTCCTTGGGCAAGCCAGCCATCGTTGTGAGCCTACCCTTTGCGTCTGAACTGTTGGTTGGATAGGGGATCCAAGGCCCAACTTGGGGCTTGGTGCCTCTCTCTCTCTCCCCATTTCTCCAGCCAAAAATCTGCTTTCTTCAACTAAGCGTCACACAGGAGACTTGCATGTAGCAGTACTGGTGTTGACTTAGTTATTAATAAGGAGATACCACTATTCCTGTTCCGTCCTGTGGTAGGGTAAAAAGGCAGGGCAGGATTTCGATGTTCCTAGGAATCTGGCCATAACATCATAATACAGCCAATATTTTACCTCTAATCCATAAGGCAGAGACCCAATATAACTATGGAGTCAGGCAATATTCAGAATTGGACAGAGATGCGATCAATGGGAGGCCAGATATAGGACAGGGATAAGCACCCTGGACTGTTGCTTTCAACATCAGTACATACTTGCATTTCACAGTCACGGGCTGTGGGTTTTATAGTGTCTGATGTGTCAGGCTGGGTTAAGGTCCAGAAATACTTCTCCATGAGAAAAGGATTTATCGAGCAAACAATAGTATGATCAAACCTCAGATGAATGCTTAATGTACTTAAGAAAATAAACTGAACCAAGGATAAAAAAAATTCCCAGTTTCCTAACACACTTGCAAAGCAAGAATTACTCTCCTGATCACAGAGGAAGGAGAACCTAGAGATGACATGATGAAGAAGCTGAGGCCCAGAGGGGGTGACTGGGATCGAGACCTCAGGTGCCCCCAAACCCAAATCATATCCTACACCTCTTATTCCTAGCACCACTCGTCTTAGCTTCTTTAGTCTGTATTTACACAATAATATTGTATTTCCTTCCTAAACTTCTAGAATTTGGAAGTTTTACTAATTCAGCCTTGGCAATACTGGATTAGTAAAATACTGACTAATGAAAACTACAATATCACCCTCTAAGGGACATGGCCAAAGAAGTGAGAGATTAGAGTTTTTAGGAAGTTGATTTGAATAATAATGTCAATATCTGAGGTTACTTTCATAATGCTTTAGTTTGGAGAGAACCCAGAAAAACTCCCAAATATCTGACTAGCTTGTTTGCCATGCTTGCAAGTTAGAAACAGATATCATTTTCCCCGTCGTATAAATGAACAGGGCAATTCTTCAAGCAGTTCTGTTATTCCCAAGATGATGGCTATTCTGCTGCGAGATGATGGGTCGCATCTAAGGCTGTCTCTACAACCTCATTAACCTGGTGAAAACTGTGATGTGCTCACAAAGCAGCACGTCCGGGTAATTGATCCTCAGGAGCAGGGGAGTGGGGGGCCCAACCCTGGGGCCCATCTGGTCTCTTTCCACACTCTGAGGCCAGAGCTATAGGCATGGATATCTAATTGAGAAGTAAAAGGTTCAGAGCAGAGATGGTGTAGGATGGGGCCATCAATCAACAAATTTGTTAACCTCCACTGAACCCAAATCAGATGGATTTAAAAGCTCAATTAATTCGATTAGATGTACAAATTGGTTGGATCTCCTGGATTGAGCAGGGGACTCCCCTGGGAAGAGGACCCAGGCCCTCCTCCCAGGTAGCTCCCTTCCCCCTGCACCCACACCAGGTCCTCAGCAAGGCTGTGAGTAGAGGTATAGTGGACGGAGCAATAACGCTTGAGCCATCACTTACTGAGTAATTGCTGTGGATCAGACTTTTCTGTCTTCCGATGAGATCATTTTGTTGAATGAAGAGAGAAGTGTGGAGGAAGAGAGAGAGCACATATTCCTTAGTTCATTTATTTGTTCATTCACAAACATTCCCAGACCAGCCACTCTCTTCCAAGCACTGGGCTAAGCCCTGAAGCCATAAATGTAAACAGGGCAAAGTCGACATTCAGTAGAAAAATGTGTTGTGAATCATAAAATGCACCGCGAGATGGAACTCTGTGGTGTGTAATTCTGATGGGAGGCTCTGGGAAGGAAGGCTCTTTTAAAAAAAATTAATCAGTTAATTAATTTTTATTGAAGATAGTTGATTTACAATGTTGTGTTAGTTTCAGTTGTACAGCACAGTGATTTAGTTATACATACAACTATTCTTTTTCAGATTCTTTTCCCTTATAGGTTATTACAAAATGTTGAGTATAATCCCCTGTGCTATGCAGTAGTTCCTGGTTGGTTGTCTATTTTATATATAGTATTGTGTATATGTTAATCCCAAACTCCTAATTTATACTCCCCCTTTCCCCTTTGGTAACCATAAGTTTGTTTTCTATGATATTGCTTGTATGTGGAATCTAAAAAAATGATACAAATGAATTTATATACCAAACACGAAGGCCCTTAACTGAAGAGCTACTGTGGCAGCACAAGCTCAGTTTTCACGGGCGTGGTGAGCGCATAAATGGGCAGCGGGGCCCGAGTGCCCTGTAAGGGGAAGAAGCATCACATGGGAGGGTCTCTGATGGCCCCCCTGCCAAGGGCTGCCTGGGAGCCACACAGGGAGCCTGGAGGCTGAGTGGGCAGAAAGGGTGGTTGTGGGGAAGGAGAAGGTTCCTGATCCCCCAATGGATGTGAGCCACACACGTTCTCTGTCTCGCCGTCTCCCCACCAGTTCAACTTATCATTCTGTTCTCCTCTTCCCTTTGCCAGCCACTCTCCTATCTGCTCCCAGCTTAACCTGTCTAAAGCTCAACTTCACCGTAGCAATCGTAGCTGATACTTACAGAGCCCTTCCTCTGGGCACCATTCTAAGTTCTTTACAGATGTATAAACTAATTTAATCTGCACAACTTTAAGAGGTAGGTGCCATTATTATCCCCATTACAAAGGCGACATCTGATACCCTGGGATGTGGCTGGTCTCAGGTCACAGGGTAAAGGGAGGAATTAAAACCCAGGCAGCTTGGCTCCAGATTCTGCACTCTTAGTGGCCAGGCCAGGGTCAACTGCCCCTGTGTCATCCTCGAGTTCAGAGACCTACCCTGGTTCACCACTCGCTACCAAATAAATCTAAACTTCAGCTTGTAACCTACTTCTGTCTCCCACTGCCCAGTATTCCGTCACCCCCGCCTGGGAGGCAAATAACATCATTTAACATCCTTTAACGTTCATTAACACCCATGGCTTCTTACCTCTTTGCCTTTGCTTGTTTTCCCACCACCTCAACTGTTCTCTCTTTTCCTTTATGACTCCAAATCCTACCCATATTCATGGCCAGCTGAAATGCCATGTGCTTTATAAAAGCTTCCTTGATTCCTGAGTTGAAAATATGCTCTCCCTCCTCTAAACACTCATAACAGTTTTTAGTTCACGCGTTTCTTGACACCCTTATATTACAGACACTTGAGGTATCTTATAATATAACTAAGGTGCCGTAAGCTTTACTTCCACTTGATTTGTAAGCCTCATGAGGCCCTCTCCTCTGTGCTCCCACAAACTCCACCCACAAAGGCTCCCTTAACTGGTCCCCACTTAAGTTCCCTCTTTTCCCACCATGCACATGGTTAACAGTCAGATGTCCTGACTCAGGACTGTGCCGTTTTACCTCTGGCTTGGGTGTCATTATCAATAGTGGACCCTCTCTAGAATGGCCTTCATTAAAAAGTCTATAAACAACAAAAGCTGGAGAAGGTGTGGAGAAAAGGGAACCCTCCTACACTGTTGGTGGGAATGTAAATTGGTGCAGCCACTATGGAGAACAGCATGGAGGTTCCTCAAAAAACTAAAAATAGAGTTGTCATATAATCCCTCAATCCCACTCCTGGGCACATAGCCGAAGAAAACTATAATGTGAAAAGATACGTGCACCCCTATGTTCATTTCAGTACTATTCACAATAGCCAAGGCATGGAAACAACCTAAATGTCCATCGACAGATGAATGGATGAAGAAGATGCAGTACATGTATACAATGGAATACTACTCAGTCATAAAAAAGAATGAAATGATGCAATGTGCAGCAACATGGATGGACCTAGAAATTATCATACTAAGTAAAGTAAATCAGAAAGAGAAAGACAAATATCATATGATATCACTTACATGTGGAATCTAAAATATGATGCAAATGAGCTTAGTCTATGAAACAGAAACAGGCTCAGAGACATGGAGAACAGACATGTGGTTGCCAAGGGGGAGTGGGGATGGGGTATGGATGGACTGGGAATTTGGGATTAATAGATGCAAACTATTATATATAGAATCGATAAATAACAGGGTCCTACTGTATAGCACAGGGAACTATATTTAATATCCTGTAATAAACCATAATGGAAAAGAATAAAAAATGGAAAGCATATATATGTATAATGGAATCAATTTGCTGTACAGTAGAAATTAACACATAGTAAATCAACTATACTTCAATAAAATAAATTTTTAAAAAAAGTGTACTCTCTCTGTGACACTTTCAAAAGTGTCAGTGTGGAAGATAAAGCATGGTTACCCTGCTACAGGCCACTCTCTAGATAGAGCAGTATGACATTGTGGCTGATGTCACCATGTGACTCCCTGGGTTAGAGACCAAACTCTGCCACTCACTGGCCGTGGATCCCTGAGCAAGCAGGGCTCGGAACCTTCTGGAAGGTGGATATAACAACAGTCCCTCACTCTAGGTTGCGAGGAGGATCAAACGAGTTAATCCTGCAGACTTGCCTGGCATGCAATAATAGTGCTCGCCGACAGGAGGCCCTCGTGTCTGGGCCTCCACTAGTCAGGCTGTACCTTTTCAAGTGTTAATTGTCTTTGTTGATAAATCTGTGTGTGACAGTTGTGCTTAATGTTGTAACCATGAAATTGAATTAAATGTTACATAAACTGATGATAAGTGTGAAAAGAAGAATTGTTGCTTCTTTGAACATTAAATTGAATGCTTTGGACTCAATAAAAGGTGAGTCACTAAAAAATAGCTGTTGAATTAGATGTGGGAAAAACCACTCTAAAAGACTGGGGGGAAATCATAAACATCTAGAGAGGTTCTGCAGTTAGATTTTTTCAAAAATGACCTTTAAGTTCTTGCTGTACTTTATAGAACCTGAATCTGGAAATTGGGGGGGAGGATGCATTCCACGCGTGTGGTTTTTACAGGAAAAGGAGGGCAGGACCCCGTTAGCACATGTATATTAAAAGAGAAGCTCTTGGCTCGACCTCAAAATAATAGTGACTAAATGTCCATTTGTGTGCTTTAGCTAAAATAAAATGTGTAAGATATGTTTATGTAACTTTTTTTTTTTTTTTGAAAGCTTCACAGCACGAGTGGACTTTCTCAGTAAGTGTTATCTCCTGTCTGGAGAGGGTTGGCTACTCTTTGAATTAATGAGTGAACAAATGCGTGGGACTAGAGGGTGGCTGTAGGATGCGCTGTTGGCTCTGGCTGTCTCCTCTCGGCCCTCACCTCAACATTTCAAGCCTGCTTGCTAGGCAGACGCCATCTGAGAGCTTTTATTTCTAGCTTTGGGAATCACTGTGCTCACAGACAGGATAAGTCAGGAGGGCGTGTGGGAGAGTTAATAACCCAGAAATCAGCCCCTCCATTAACAGATGGGGACTTGGTAAAGAAATGACTCAGCTTCCTTGTTGTACCATTGAGCTATCTTGGGGCCCTCACAGTGGTACCTTACTGGATAATGCAGTCTCTACTGGCTGCCTTCCTGGCTGTGTCTCACCTCCTCTCTCCTGTGATGATGTCTCCACGGATCAGCTCCAAAATATACTCATGCTTCTTGTCTAGGAGTCTGCTTCAGAGGAAACTCAAGTGAAGATGTAGGCCCCAGCCTTAGGGCTAGGGCAGTGTCTTTCACAGAGAAGATGTACAAGAGAAGATGCACAAATTTGATCAAAAAAAAAAGGGCACAAATTTACTCAGAACAAGTTTTTAAAAATCACCTGACTTGATTGAGGTTGAAATAAAATATTCAAATTTTTAAAATCAACAAGATCTTACCATTTTAGTTACCAGAGCAGTAACTAGTTATCAGAATAGTGTTTCGTTTGTCTGTTTTTAATTCCAGGTGTTTCTCTAAGTACATGTAGCCCTTGAGAAGTCTAAGCCATAGGAATTAAGCTTTGAATGCAGACCCAAGAAAGTCAATAAACTCTGCTTTACCTCTGCTCTCCTTTTTCCTGTTCAAGAAAGGGCACTCTTCTCATGGACCTGCTCCCACGTCAAGTTGGTTGAGGGGCAGGGCAGTGGGGGGGGGGGGGTCCCAGCAATGGCTCCTCACGCCCCCAGGGATGGGCCCTATGTCTGTGGGCCAAAGAACTCTCTTGGAGGCCCAGTAGCCTTTTCTGATAAAATAACCCAAACCCTGAGTGGTTTTGGTGTTTATAAAAATGGTTGAAAATCTCTCACTCATTCCCCAGCTCACCCTCAACCCACCCTGAGCACACAGCTTAGACTGTGTATTGCAGGACGTGCATAAGGTTCCAGGCACCATGCCAGGTCTGATGAGGTCTGTAGATTCATGTGAGAAGCAGCAGCTGCCTGGGAGGTTATCCAATGCTCCATCAAACCTCAACAACTGTCCTGGGATGGCTGTGCTGGCTGGGATTGTCCACTGCAGCCGGTAGAAGCCCCCACCCCCCCACACACCTGTAGTTCATCCCCCAGAGCAGCAGTTCCGGCTGTTGAGAAGCAGGCAGCATCCGGGCTGGGCATGGAAAGGTGAATAAACATTGCCCGTTGCCCTGCCAATCGCCAGTCCCCTCATTCTGGTTTTATTTTTTTGACTAGGGCAAATTTGGTTTCCTGAAATTAATTATTCAACAGGAGGTGACAGCCGGTGTATAGCAGCACTGTTGGAACAGAGAATAAAGAGGCACATTGGACACAGCAGCTGCACCTCCCAGACCCTGAAATTTAAGATCTTTATAAATGATTTGTTAAAACTATAGTGACGATAAGCTTATGAATCATGATCTATATTAATCAGGGCTGCTGATATGGAAAGATTAATTGAAACGTGCAGTTCTACATAAATGATAAAGTGGTAACAATTTAATATCAGACAAGAAGAGTGAAGAAATTACACTCCAAGCTTCATGCATCATTACTATGGATATTAATATTTTACCCAGCGCAACAGCATCGGGAATCATAATGAAAATCCATAAGTGGTGCACAGACATGATTAAATACAACAGTCTTTAGGAGCTGTTTTGTGGCTGCAGTTGGGCCATATTTCACTCGGTGGCTGGTGATTCCAGTGATAGAGCCTAGACAAGGGTGATTAAAAATCGTTCCTCCTAAAGGCTGTTAACCTTTTACTACTAAAATGAATTTCTTTGATTTTTAAATTGTGTCGTTCTCCTTGCTCTTTTCAAAACCAAACTTGATCCTAAACCTTGACAGGATGCTGGGTCCTTGGAGTAGTGACAGTCAAAGAAAATTTTCTCAGCTGTGGTCCCCCGCCTCAGGGTTTGGCATTGGTCAGGTCATGGAGAATCATTGTCTACCTTGACCAGGGCTAGATGGAAAGAGTGAATGATGGATGGACCATCAGGGACCCTTAAGGAGTTTCCCAAGACCAGGAGTTGATATGGCTGACTTGCACACCCAACCTCAGCAGAGTGGAAGGCAAATGACTTATTCTGAGATCCTGGTCTCACTAGTTTAATTAATTCATTTATTCAGTCACTCATCCAACCAATAAGCAGACAAACATGCACCCACACTTGGGAAAGGCAAATATCTGTCCCTATGAACACGTTTCAGGTTGAGGAGATGAAAACCCTGATCGGTGTTATGGCTTCCAGAATGGAAACAGAGTCAAGAAGAGCTTCTTCGACAGACTGTTTCTCCCACCCTGTGAAATCTTCACTATCACAAGTCAAGAGACTCTCCTGATCCCTTTTATCACTTCTATTTAAAACAGAGAGGTCAGTGTATATTTGCAGTAGTGAAATCCATCACCAACTTAGGTGGTAACAAGAAATGCAGACTATTCCCTTGAGGATATTACATCCATTTCTTCAATGTTCTGGTTTCTTAAGTCTCTGGAGCAGTGATTCTCAAACTTTAATGTGCACAAGTATCAACTGGGGGAAGGAGGGGGTTTTTTAAAAATGCAGTTTTTCAGACAGAGTCCCTATGGAAATTTCCAGAATTCTTTTACTGAATAGCTCTCTCCTTTCTGAAACTGCCCTGTAACTTCCATCCACCTCGACCTCCCTGAAGGCCTATTTATCTCCTTAACTCAATGAGACCACGTGCTCAGCTTGGGATTCCCTTTGCTGCCTTGTGGTCTGGAATGTGTTCTGAGGCAAAGAGCTATGGTGATCATAGTCACCTTATTTGTCTTCTTTCTTACAGGGATCACGGTTCTGTGCTGCTTGTTCCCCAATGTCTGAAAATCATTGTTTCATGTATGTTGTCCACTTTTCTAGTGGACTAATCTAGTGGATTAGTGGTAGAAGGGGAAATCTGGTCACAGTTACTCCCTTAGAGCTTGAAGTGAAAGTTACTGCCATCACTTTCTTTCTCAAATACTGCAATAGTGCCCAGATTTCCATTCCTGTCAACTTTTCTACCTCATGCGCTACCATTTTCTTCATGCATGTGGTTCCAACCAAAACCCAATTTTCTTCTCTCCATTAAATACACTAAGCATCTTTCAGTTTTGGGGCCTTTGCACTTATTCTTCCTTCTGCCTAGAATACTATTTTCATTCAAGTTGCAACTCAAATGTCACCTCCCCTGAAGGTCTATCCTGACCAATGAGCTAAAGTCATCCTTCACTGTCCCAGTCTACTATATTAGACTATTTTATATCCTCATTGACTTCATCGCTACCTGATACCTTCTTATATATTTGCTTACATGTTCACTGTTCTGTTATCTCCCACTAAAATGGAAATTCCATGAGATGAAAACCATCTTATTTACCAGGTAACTTTAGGGTCTAGAACAGTGTGATAAATGCTAAAAAAAATACTTATTGAGTGATAAATAAGTAAATGAATAAATGTGGGAAGGTATATAAAAAAGAACACATTCAGGAATAATGTTATGATGGGGTTTGGTGGAAAATTAATCACAAGGACAGAGAAATCTTACTCTGGTAGGGAGATAAATTAATTCTGAACTCTGTTTTAATTGGATATTTGGGACTTCCAGGGCCCTGTAATGAGATGGTTAAGACCATGTGTTTTACAACTGGGAAGATTTGAGTTTGGTTCTTGGCTTTACTAGAAACTGTGGGGGGCGGGGCTTAGTTTCTTCTTCTGTAAAAAATAATCCATTACTGTTGTTGTGAGATAATGTTTGTAGAACATGTGGTACGGTGCCTGGTTCATAATTAGAATGACCAGACATAGACCTTAAGGTAGCTGTTTAGTAGGCTCTAAGAGGTAAAAAGCAAGTTTGAGACTATTTTTTCCACAAAGAACTGAAAACCATGCCACATGAAATTTATAGAACTGAAAAACTTAATCATCAAGTTAGAGAGCTCACTGGACAAGCTGAATGTCAGACTACATATATCAAAGAGAGAATCAATGGACTGGAGGGTAGGTCAGAAGAAAGCAGCACTAATGAAACATGAAGGGACAAAATATAGGAAGTACAGAAGATTGTGAGACACAGAAAATACAGGGAGAGATTCTAGCATATGTATAATTGGAGTCAGAGAAGGAGAGAATAAGACAGAAGGAAGTGATGGAGGAGAGCTGACCAAGAACTGGTGAATGACATTGAGCCACAGTTTTAAGATGTTCTGCCAGCCCTGAGCCAGATAGAGAAATCCATACCTAGGCATATAGTAAAACTGCTCAAAACAAAAAACAACTAAGAATACACAAGCTCTCAGAGGAAAAAAACTGACAGATTATTTCAAAGGAATATAAATTAGACTGACACTAGCCACTTAATAGAAACAATTGCAACCAGAAAACATTGCAACGATATCAGAGTGTGAAAGAAAATAAACACCAACCTATAAATCTATATCTAGCAAAAATATCTTTCCAGAATGAAAGAAAAATAAAGAAGTTTTCAAACAAAGAAAACTGGAGAATTTGTCTCCAAGTGACCCAGAAGTAAAGATGCTGTTCAAGGAGAAAGAAAATGATCCTAGATAGAAGCATGGAGGTAAAAGAAGAATGAAACACAGTGAAAACGATGTAGGTGAATAGAAACAAACACTGATGTATAAAGCAGTTACAATGTGTTATTAGGTTTAAAATGTTCTACAGAACATTAAAATGCATGACATTTTAATGGTATAAAATTCAGGGAGGGTATGCAAATGTAGCTAAAGAATTCTAATGACTTTGTATTGCCTGGATAAAGAGTATAATACCAATTAATATTACTTAAGGATGCATGTGGTAAGTTCTAGTGTTATTACTATAATAGTGTAGTAATACCTAGTTTCCAAGATAATGGTGGGAAATTAAATCATAAAAAATACTAAGGAACCATTTTTTAAGGCAGAAAGGGAGAGAAAAATGGAATAGAACAAGTATGGTAAATTCAACCCAAACATATCAGTAATTATATTAAAATCAAACTGACTAAATGATTTAGTGAAAAGACTTCAGGCTGAATGAAAAGTAAAACTCATCTGTACTGTATTTATAAAAGTCACATGTAAAACATGTGGATAAAAACTGTTGAAGATAAAACATTAATCAAAAGGAAGCTGAAGTAGTCGTATTAATATCAAACAAAATAGACTTTAACAATGAAATCATTACTGGAGATAAAGACGTTCATTTTATAGTAACAAAATGTTTAACTAAATAAATGTATAACAATTCTAAATTTATATGTGCTCAATTTATGGAATGAAAATATGTGAAAATTTACAGAGCTATTAAGGAGGATTAGATAAGTTCATGGATCACAATGGGTGATTATGGTATATATTTAAATGACTGATTTTAAAAAGCAGACCAGAAAGTCAGTAGAGTTAAAGAAAATATGAACATGTATGGGCTTTCTACCCACCAGCTGTGGAATAGGTATTCTTTTAAATCACCATGGAACATTTATAAAAATTGACTGTATATTTGGCTATAAAGAAAACCTCAACAAATTTCAAAGGATTGAAATCATACAGAATCTGTTCTCTGATGACAGTGGAATTAAACTTAAAATTGTAACAAAAGTGTATTTGGAAAATTCATGTCCATTTTCACTACTTGGGAGTTAAGAAATAATTTCTAAAGAATCCATGAATTAAAAACTGAAATCACAATTAAAATTATATGCTTAAAAAGAAGATCTCAAATCAACAACTTAAACTTCCATCTTAAGACACAGAAAAAAGAAGAGCAAAGTAAACCCAAAGCAGGCAGAAGAAAGGACATAATAAGGATTAGAGCAAACATTAATAAAATAGAGAATAGAATAACACTAGAGAAAGTCAGTGAAACCAAAAGTTTTTACTTTGAAGAAATCAACAAAATTGACAAACTTTTAGCTAAACTAACCAAGAAAAATAAGAGTGATGTCTCAAATCAGTAAAATCAAGAATAAAAGAGGGGCTAATACTACTGACCATGCAGATACAAAAAGAATTGTAAGAGAATACTATGAATAACTATAGTATGAATAACATGACACAAATTAGATAACTTAGATGAAATGGAAAAATTCCTAGAAAGACACAGACTCCTGAAATTGAAAACCATAATTCAAAAAGAGACATGTACCACAATGTTCACTGCAGCACAATTTACAATAGCCAGGATATGGAACCAACCTAAATGTCCATCAACAGATGAATAGATAAAGAACATGTGGCACATGTATACAATGGAGTATTACTCAGCCATAAAACGAAATGAAATTGAGTTATTTGTAGTGAGGTGGATGGACTTGGAGTCTGTCATACAGAGTGGATTAAGTCAGAAAGAGAAAAACAACTACTGTATTCTAACACATATATATGGAATCTAAAAAAAAAAAAAAAGGTACTGATGAACATAGTTACAGGGCAGGAACAAAGATGTAGACATAGAGAATGGACTTGAGGACACGGGGTGGGAGGGGGAATCTGGGCGAAGTTAGAGTAGTATCGACATATATACACTACCGAATGTAAAATAGTTAGCTAGTGGGAAGCAGTAGAATAACACAGGGAGATCAGCTCAGTGCTTTGCAATGACCTAAAGGGGTAGGATAGGGAGGATGGGAGGGAGGCTCAAGAGGGAAGGGATGTGGGGACATATGTATGCATATGGCTGATTCACGTTTGTGCACAAGAGAAACTAACACAGTACTGTGAAGCAGTTATACTCCAATAAAGCTCTATTTTTTAAAAAAAAGAAATAGAAAATCTCAATAAGCCTATAACAAATAAAGAAATTGAATTAGTCGTCAAAAAACTTCCCACAGAGGAAAGCCCAGGACCAGATGGCTTCACAAAGGAATTACACCAAACATTTAAGGAAGAGTTAATATAAAAAATTTCCTAACTTTTCCAAAGAATAGAAAATGTGGGGACACATTCTAATTCATTTTATGAGTCCAGTATAACTGTGATACAATAAAATAGACAAAGATATTATAAGAAAATAAAACTAGGCATCAATATATTTTTTGAATATGGATGCAAACACCCTCAACAAACTGTTAGCAAACTGAATCCAGTAATACATAAAAAGGATTGTACACCATGACCAAGTAGGATTTATCTCAGGTATGCAAAGTTGATTTAACACCTGAAAATCAAATAATGTAATAGATTATAGAATAAAAAGCAAAAAGCACATGATTATCATAGTAGATGCAGAATAAACATTTGACAAAAATTCAATATCCCTTAATGATTAAAAAAACCCAAAAAACAAAAAATACTTAACAAAGTAGGAATAGAATGATATTTCCACAACAAGATAAAGGGTGTCTATGGAAACCCCAGAGCTAACATCATCCTTAATGGTGAAATGTTAAATGTCTTCCTCCTAAGATCAGGAACAAGGCAAGGATGTCCACTCTTACAGCCTCTATTTAATATTATACTGGAGATTTAGTCAGTTCAAGAAGAAGAAATAAAAGGCATCCAGATTGGAAAGGAAGAAGCAAAACTATCTCTATTTGCAGATGACATAATCTTGTCATATTGCATAGAAAACCCTAAAATATCCTTTAAAAGTACTATAATTAATAAATGAGTTCAGTAAGGTTGCAGAATACAAGATCAATACCCATAAATCAACTGTTTTTCTGTACAATAGCAATGAGCAATAAAAAAATAAAATTAAAAAAACAATTCCATTTACAATAGCATAAAAAAGAATAAAATAAAACAAAAGAAATAAAATTTAACAAAAGAAATGCAAAGCTTATACTCTTTGCATTGAAGAAGACCTAAATGAAGAAGACCTAAATAAATTGAAAGATATCCCATGATTATGGATCAGAAGACTTAATATTGTTAAGGCATTAATACTCTCTAAATTGATGTACAGATTCAACACAATCCCAGGTAACCTCTTTGCAAAATGTAAGCTGATCCTAAAATTCACATGGAAATTCAAGGGAACCAGACTAGCCAAAAATATTGAAAAAGAACAAAGTTGGAGGACTCATACTTCCTGGTTTCATGAGTTACTACAGAGCTACAGTAATCAAGATAATGTGGTACTGGCATAAGAATAGAAACACAGCTAAATGGAACAGAATTGAGTGCCCAGGGAAAAAAAATCCATGAATCTATAGTCATTTGATTTTCAACAAGAGTTCTGAGATAATTCCATAAGGAAAGAATAATCTCTCAACAAATGTTGGGACAACTGGATATCCACATGCAAAAGAGTGAATTTGGACCACTACCTCACACCTTGTATAAAAATTAACTAAAAATGGATGAAAGACCTAAATACAAGAGCTAAAACTATAAAACTGTTAGGAAAAAATCATAGGGGTAAATATTTGTGACCTTGGATTAGGCAATGCTTTCTTAGACATGACACCCACCAAACTTAATTAAGGTTAAAAACTTGTCCTTCAAAGGACACTAGCAGGTAAATTCAAAAAAATTACACACAAAATGCGAGAAAATATTGCTTTTGCAAATCATGTATCTGTTGCAAATCTAGTAGCCAGAATATGTAAAGAATTATTACAGGTCAACAATAAAAATGTGAATAACCCAATTAAAAGTAGGCAAAGTAACTGAATAGACAGTTCCCCAAACAGGATATACAAATGGCTAAAAAGTACATGAAAAATGCTCAACATCATTAGTTATCAGGGAATTGTTAATTCTACTTCACACTCACTAGGATGGCTATAATTTTAAAAGACAGATAATAATAAGTATTAGAAAATTTGGAACTTTCATACACTGCTAGTGGGAATGTAAAATGAGGAAACTGCTTTGGAAACCAGTCTTGCAATTCCTCAAATAGTTAAACACAGAGTTAACATATGATCTGGCAATTGTACTCCCAAGTATATACCCAAAAGAAATGAAAACATGTGCATTAAAACTTGTGCATTAAATGTATTATTCAGCAATAAAAATAAAAGATGTACTAATGAACTTTGAAAACATTGTGCTAAGTGAAAGAAACCAGTCAAAAAGGACCACATATTGTATGATCTATTTATATGGATGGTCCAGAATAGGCAAATCTATAGATACAGAAAGTAGAGTAGTAGTTTCCTAGGGCTAGGTGGGATTGGGAGAATGCAGGGTGATAGCTAAACTGAGTAGGGTTTCATTTTGAGGTAATAAAAATATACTAAAATTGATTGTGGCAATGAACGTACAACTCTATGAATGTACTAAAAGCCATTGGATTATACACTTTAAATGGGTAAATTGTATGATATATGAATTATCTAGTTCCTATTGCGTGAGTTGGGTAGTTTGTACATTTTGAGGAATTGGTCCATTTCATCTAAGTTGTCAAGTTTACGGGTGTAGTGTTGTTCATAATGTTACCCAGTTACCCTTTGATGTCTGCAGAGTCAGTAGTGATAGTCCACATTTCATTGCTGATGTTAGCAATTTGTGTCATCTTTCCCCCCTCCCCACCCCTTTGGCAATTTGTGTCATCTTTATTTCTCCCGCTCTTTGGCAATCTTGCTAAGGTTTATGAATTTTATTGATCTTTACAGAGAACTAGGTTTTTATTTCATTAATTTTTTGTTGCTTTTCTGTTTTCAGTTTCATTGATTTTTGCTCTTGTATTTTTTATTTCTTTCTTTCTATGTATTTTGGATTTATCTGCTCTTTTTTTCTTCATTTCTTTGGGTAGGAGCTTAGATTATTGATTTTTGAGACTTGTTTGATTTTCTAATGTATGAATTTAGTGCTATGAGTTTTCCTCTCAGCACTGCTCTAGCTGTATCCCACGACAATTGATGTATTTCATTTTCATTCAGTTCAGTAAATTGTTATACAGTATTTCTCTTGAGATATCCTCTTTTATCCATGGGTTATTTAGAAGTGTGTTGTTTTGTTTCCAAGTATTTGGAGATTTTACTATTATCTTTCTGTTTTTGATTTCGTCTGATTCCATGTGGCAGAGAACACCCTCTATATGTTTCCAATTTTAAAAAATCTGTTGAGATTTGTATTATGGCCCAGGATATGGTATATCTTGGTTTATGTTCTGTAGGCACTTGAAAAGAATGTATATTATACTTTTGTTGGGTGGAGTGTTCTATAAATGTCAATTAAGGCCTGTTGGTTGATGATATTACTGAGTTTTATACCCTTGCTCATCTTCTGTGGAGATGTTTTATCAGTTTCTTAAAGAGATTTTTGAAGTCTCCAAATACAACTGTTGATTTATCTATTTCTTCTTTTTTAAAATTAATTTTATATTGGAGTATAGTTGCTTTACAATGTTGTGTTAGTTTCTACTGTACAGCAAAATGAATCAGTTATACACATACATATATCTCCTCTTTTTTGGATCTCCTTCCCATTTAGGTCACCACAGTGCACTAAGTATAGTTCCCTGTGCTATACAGTATATTCTCATTAGTTATCTATTTTATACATAGTATCAATAGTGTATATATGTCAATCTCAATCTCCCAATTCCTCTCACACCCCCTTCCCCCTTGGTATCCATACATTTGTTCTCTACATCTGTGTCTCTATTTCTGCTTTGCAAATAAGATCATCTATACCATTTTTCTAGATTCCACATATACACAATAATATATGATACTTGTTTTTCTCTTTCTGACTTACTTCACTCTCCTTTCATTTCTGTCAAGTTTTGCTTTGTATATGTTGGTTCTGTTGTTTAGTGCATATGGACTTAGGATTGCTGTGTCTTCTTGGAGGATGACTCTTTTATCATTATATTATGTCTTTCTCTGTCTCTGGTAATTTTACTTGCTCTGAAGTCTATTTTCTCTGATTGCTGATATTAATTTACCCACTCCTGTTTTCCTTTGATTTATATTTTTATGATATATCTTTTTATATCCTTTTACTCTTGACTTGCCTGTATCATAATATTTGAAGTTAATTTCTTACAGGTAGTGTATTGCTGGATCATGTTTTCTAATCCACTCTGAGAATCTCTGTCTTTTAGTCAGTGTATTTAAGCCATTCACATTCAATGTAATTATTAAGTTAGGGTTTAATTCTGCTGTTTTACTTTTTTGTTCTGTGCTTGTTCTTCTGTTTTCTTTTTCCTGCATTCCATGGGGTAGTTGAACATTTTTTTAAAATTCTACTTTGATTTATTGATAGTATTCTTGAGTATATCACTTTGTATAGCTTATTTTGGTAGTATTTCTAGGTATTAGACTATATATCTATACACACACACACACACACACGCACGGGCACACCTCAGAGATATTTTGAGTTCAGTTCCAGATCACCAAAATAAAGCAAATATCACAATAAAGAAAGTCATACAAATTTTTTGGCTTCCCAGTTCATAGAAAAGTTATCTTTACACTATACTGTAATCTATTATGTGTGCAATAGCATTATGTCTAAAAAACTATGTACATATTTTAACTAAAAAAAAATTTATTGCTAAAAAATTCTAACCATCATCTGAGTCTTCAGCTAGTCATAGTTGTAACATCAAAGACCACTGCTCACAGATCACCATAAAAAATGTAATAATAAACCAAAAAATTGAAATGTGGGAATTACCAAAATGTGATACAGAGATGAGGTGAGCAAGCACTGTTGGAAGAATAGCACTAACAGACTTGCTCAATGCAAGATTGCCACAAACCTTCAATTTGTAAAAAAACACAATATCTGCAAAGCACAATAAAGTGAAGCATAATAAAATGAGGTATGCCTGTATATGTGTGTATATATATATATATATATATATATATATATATATATATATATATATCTTATTATAGTGTACTGGTGCTGTAATTTCACCAGTTCAAGTAAAATATAATAATGTGACCTCATTATATATCCCATTACCCTTCCTTGTTTATAAAATAGTTGTCTTAATTATTTCCTTCATATACATTTAGAACTGCATCCGTCAGTATTACAATTTTTGCTCCAATCCTCAAACATGATTTAGAAAACTCAGGAGCAGGAGGCAAGCTTATTGCATTTATCCGTATTTTTGCTTGTTGTGCCCTTTCTTCATTTCTGATGTGCCAAGTTTCTTTCTTTCTCATTTCCTTTCTTTTTAGAGAACTTTGTTTAACCATTTCTTTTTTTTTTAAATTTAACCTCTTTATTGGAGTATAATTCCTTTACAATGGTGTGTTAGTTTCTGCTTTATATCAAAGTGAATCAGCTATACATATACATACATCCCTATATCTCCTCCCTCTTGTGTTTCCCTCCCTCCCCCCCATCCCACCCCTCTAGGTGGTCACAAAGCACCAAGCTGATCTCCTGTGCTGTGCAGCTACTTCCCACTAGCTATCTATTTTACATTTTGTAGTATATATAAGTCCATGACACTCTCTTGCTTTGGCCTAGCTTACCCCTCCCCCTCCCTGTGTCCTCAAGTCCATTCTCTACGTCTGTGTCTTTATTCCTGTCCTGCCCCTAGGTTCTTCAGAACCATTTTTTTTTATTCCATATATATGTGTTAGCATATGGTATTTGTTTTTCTCTTTCTGACTTACTTCACTCTGTATGAAAGACTCCATGTCCATCCACCTCACTACAAATAACTCAATTTCATTTCTTTTTATGGCTGAGTAATATTCCATTGTGTATATGTGCCACATCTTTTTCATCCATTCATCTGTCAATGGACACTTAGGTTGCTTCCATGTCCTGGCTATTGTAAATAGAGATGCAATGAACATGGTCATACATGACTATTTTTGAATTATGGTTTTCTCAGGGTATATGCCCACTATTGGGATTGCTGGGTCGTATGGTAGTTCTATTTTTAGTTTTTTAAGGAACCTCTATACTGTTCTCCATAGGGGCTGTATCAACTTACATTCCCACCAATAGTGCAAGAGGGTTCCCTTTTCTCCACACCCTCTCCAGCATCTATTTTTTGTAGATTTTTTTGATGATGGCCATTCTGACTGGTGTGAGGTGATACCTCATTGTAGTTTTGATTTGCATTTCTCCAATGATTAGTGATGTTGAGCATCCTTTCATGTGTTTGTTGGCAATCTGTATATCTTCTTTGGAGAAATGTCTATTTAGGTGTTCTGCCCAGTTTTAGATTGGGTTGTTTGTTTTTTTGATATTGAGCTGCATGAGCTGCTTGTAAATTTTGGACATTAATCCCTTGTCTGTGGCTTCAATTGCAAATATTTTCTCCCATTCTGAGGGTTGTCTTTTCGTCTTGTTTATGGTTTCCTTTGCTGTGCAAAAGCTTTTCAGTTTCATTAGGTCCCATTTGTCTATTTTTGTTTTTATTTCTATTTCTCTAGGAGGTGGGTCAAAAAGGATCTTGCTGTGATTTATGTCATAGAGTGTTCTGCCTATGTTTTCTTCTAAGAGTTTTATAGTGTCTGGCCTTACATTTAGGTCTTTAATCCATTTTGAGTTTCTTTTTGTGTATGGTGTTAGGGAGTGTTTTAATTTCATTCTTTTACATGTAGCTGTCCAGTTTTCCCAGCACCACTTACTGAAGAGGCTGTCTTTTCTCCATTGTATATTCTTGCCTCCTTTATCAAAAATCAGGTGACTATATGTGTGTGGGTTTATCTGTGGGCTTTCTATCCTGTTCCATTTTTCTATATTTCTGTTTTTGTGCCAGTACCATACTGTCTTGATTACTGTAGCTTAGTAATATAATCTGAAGTCCAGGAGCCTGTTTCCTCCAGTTCTGTTTTTCTTTCTCAAGATTGCTTTGGCTATTCGGGGTCTTTTGTGTTTCCATACAAATTGTGAAATTTTTTGTTCTAGTTGTGTGAAAAATGCCATTGGTAGTTTGATAAGGATTGCATTGAATCTGTAGATTGCTTTGAGTAGTATGGTCATTTTCACAATGTTGATTCTTCCAATCCAAGAACATGGTATATCTCTCCATCTGTTTGTATCATCTTAATTTCTTTCATCAGTGTCTTATAGTTTTCTGCATACAGGTCTTTTGTCTCCTTAAGTAGGTTTATTGCTAAGTATTTTATTCTTTTTGTTGCAAAGGTAAATGGGAGTGTTTCCTTAATTTCTCTTTCAGATTTTTCATTATTAGTGTACAGGAATGCAAGAGATTTCTGTGCATTAATTTTGTATCCTGCTACTCTACTAAATTCATTAATTAGCTCTAGTAGTTTTCTGGTAGCATCTTTAGGATTCTCTATGTATAGTATCATGTTATCTGCAAACAGTGACAGTTTTACTTCTTCCTTTCCAATTTGGATTCCTTTTATTTCTTTTTCTTCTCTGATTGTTGTGGCTAAAACTTCCAAAATTATGTTGAATAATAGTGGTGAGAGTGGACAACCTTGTCTTTTTCCTGATCTTAGAGGAAATGTTTTCAGTTTTTCACCATTGAGAACAATATTGGCTGTGGGTTTGTCATATATGGCCTTTATTATGTTGAGGTAAGTTCCCTCTATGCCTACTTTCTGGAAGGTTTTTATCATAAATGGGTGTTGAATTTTGCTGAAAGCTTTCTCTGAATCTATTGAGATGATCATATGGTTTTTCTCCTTTGATTTGTTAATATGGTTTATCACATTGATTGATTCGTGTATACTGAAGAATCCTTGCATTCCTGGGATAAACCCCACTTGATCATGGTGTATGATCCTTTTAGTGCGCTGTTAGATTCTTACTTAATCATTTCTCTAGTGTAGGTTTGGTGGTGAGAAATTCTCTTAGTTTTCCTTCCTTTGAGAATGTTTGGATTTTTCCTTCATTCCTGAAGGATATTTTCACTGGGTATGGGATGCTGGGTTTGCAGTTATTTTCTTTCAACTCTTGGAAATTATTATGCTACCTTTTTCTGGCTTCCATGGTTTCTGATGAGAAATAGTCATTCTAATTGCTACTTCCCTTTATGCATTATGCCTTTCTGTCCGATTTCAAGATTTTTTTCTTTGTCTTTTATTTCAGAAGTTTAATTGTGATATTTCTTGGTGTGGATTTTTTTGGTATTTATCCTGTTTGGGGTTCACTCACTTCTTGAACCTGTAGGTTTATGTCCCTTGCCTAATTTGGGATGTTTTCAGTCATTATTTCTTCAAGTATTTTTTTCAACCTGGCCATCCTCTTCTTCTGGGACTCTGATGACATAAATGTTAAAACTTGTTGTAGTCCCACAGGTCTCTGAGGCTATGTTCTAACAGAGATTCTTAAGAACCTTACATCCATAAACCCCAAACCAGGCCACTATGCAAAATGATCAATTATGACCAATTAGAGTTCATTCTAGGAATATAAGCCTGGGTTTTCTTTAGAAATTATTAATGAAGATCATTTTATCAAGAAGTTAAAGAAGAAAAATGATGTGATCATTCTGACTGATGCCAAAACAAACATTTGATAAAAATTCAGCACATTTTTTATTAAAGAAAAATAAATATAAAACAAATCAGTATAATACTCATAGCAAGGTGGCAATATTAATAGATGGAAATATTTTAATTTGATAAGGTATACCCAGTAGAAATATTGCGAGTATTATAGTCAATGATGAAGATTTAGAAGTATTCTCTTTAAGGTAAGAACAAGAGAAGACAGGATTATTAGTGCCACCTTTTATCATTATTCTGGAGTTACTGTATAATGCAACAAGACATTGAAGAATGGTACAATTATTGGGAAGGAAGAGATAAAACTATTATTATTTGGAAATATAATAATTGTCTCCATAAAAATCCAAGAAAAAACATGTAAAAATGATTTTAACTAAGGGGTGTGGATGTAAAATCAACATACAAAACCTAGCAACTTCATTATAGATTAACAATGACTCCATAGAAAATGCAGTGCAAAAAAGCTGCCATTCGCAATAGCAACAAGATACATAGCAGTAGACCTAATGGGAAATGTATGAGATTCATATAAAAGAAGATAAAACTTTACTGAAAAACTGAAGGAAATGCTAAATAGAGACATACCATAATTTGAAAGGAAAGACTTGAAACTGTAAGGAGGGCAATTCTCCAGAAATTTAATTTGTAAATGCAAATAAATGTCAATCAAAAGCTTAAAATGATACTTTATGAAATTTGAAAGGATGATTCTAAAGTTTACTTAGCAAGGAAATTATGAAAAGAATTTCAAGAAGGAGACCCATGAAGGAGTTTTGCCTACCAGATATTAACAAATTTTATAATGTCATAGCAATTTTAACACTTCGGTGTTGGTACTAAAGTAGACAAGTTTATAAAAGACTATAGCAACAAACCAAGGGACTTTGTAATTGACAGTCTTTTTTACCCCTTCTAAGGGCCTTGCATTGAACTTGACACCCCTTGTCAGCACCAGGAAAGACAGAGAGTAAATCAAGCAGTTTTCAATTGCTCCAATTCCTGACCAGTGCCCATATGCTATGGGGAGAATGAGTTCTGCTGTCTTCCATGCAGAAATGCTGGTAGGGAAAACAGATGAGGCAACAGGTGAATCTGAAAATCCTAACCAAGTCAGAAGGAAAATAGTAGGTATATGCAGTATTCCAGACTTCTAAGTACCACCAAAGCCCATCTACTTGTAAATTCGGTCTTTGTTTACTGTCCAACCCAAATGTGTTCAATACTTTCCCCAAGGTAAAAGTGACTAAACTACACAGAAATGTGTTCTTTGTTAGAGTTCATTGGATTTTTTTCCAGTGGTCTTCTTATTAATTATAATATAGTTATGAATGAAGAAGATTGCCTCTAATCAGAGTGGACATACCTAAGAGTGGACATTTTCCCTAGGTAGTTCCTGCTCTTGGCTCAGTCTTCTGTGTTTGAAAGTATACTACATCATGTGGTCTTCTCCTTCTTTATCTTATTTCTGTCATTCAACTACATCTTGATACCAGGCAACTACACAGAGTGACTGAAAGCAACCATGTTCAAAAAAATGTGTTTCCCCTTGTTGAAAGGCTCATTCATCCAAATGCAATATATGCATTTCACTACGTACTACTGTAATTTTAATTCTAATACAGTAATACTTCTTCAATTTATCAGATCCCCTTCATAAGAGAAGTTAGTATATGATTAATATGTCATTTAAAATGTAGTGGAGAAAGGAGACTATTTAATAAATGATGTTGGGACAATGGATTATTATTTTTTAAGTTAGATTACTCCCTCAGACAATAGTCAAGATTAATTCTAGATGGACTAAAGAAAATACATATCAAAAAAATTTTTAAGTTTCAAAAATATAGGAGAACAGTTTTACAATCTTTGAATCGTGTAGCACAGTATTCTACCATAGAAAATGGAGACCACACTAGTTATTTTAAGCAGGAAAGAATTTAATGTAGAAAATTAGTTGCTTCCAAAATCTACAAAAAGGACTGGATATGTGGTTAGGACTTTCCATAAACTGTCTCATTTAATGCTCACAACAATTCAAGATCTGTGTACCACTGTAACAGATCCCTCCTTTAAGAGCTCAGACTAAGTCTTAAAAAGCATTAGTGATTTTTCCCAAAGTTATATGGCTAGTAAGTTGTAGAAGTAAGATTTGAACCTAGGCTGTCTGATTCCAGAGCAAACGACCACTATTCCATGACCTTCCTGCTATGAAGATGTCATAAACAATAATAAAAACAAGTGACAGATCAGGAGGAAATATTTGCAATCTATATAACAAATATAAGATTTATATCAATGGTATATAACTAACAACTACTAATCAGCAGGAAAAAGGCATTACCTGATAGAAAAATGGGTAAAATATTTCAACAATCAACACAAATGCTCAATAAAGACATTAAAAAAAAAACCTCAACATTGTTGGTAACTCAGTAAATTCAAATTAAGCAAGTAAATGCGATTTAAAGTAATATTGACATGGCAGCCTTTTACTCTTTAGATTATCAAATTAAAAATATTTTTAATATCCAATGTGCATGTGTGTAAAGGCAAATAGCCACTGTTGATATGTTGTTGATTAGAATGAAAGCTAGAAAAGCCTTTTTGGAAGGGAAGTTTGAAATATAGATCAAAAGGTAAGATTTTAAATGTTTATAATTCATTTCAGCTATTCTGCTCCTAGGAATCTCTCCTAAGGAAATAAATCCATTCTATCCACATGGATTTAGCATTATTTAAAATAGGCAAATTGAAAACAATATAAATGACGTATAATTGGGGAATGGTCAAAGAAGTAATGGCCCATCCATAGTCTACTAGTCAGAATTCTTCAGAGAAAAAGCCAATATAAATCCCTTTACATATAAATATACATATAGATTTAATATAAGGAATTGGATCACATGGTTAAAGAGGCTGACAAGTCCTCAGATCTGTAGTCAGCAAGCTGGACAACCAGGAGAGGTGAGGGTGTAGTTCCAGTCTGGAAACTGACAGGCTTGAGACTCATAAAGGCAGGTAAAAAAACAATATCCCAGCTTGAAAGCAGCCAGGCAGAAGGAATGCTCTCTTACTATGCCATTTTGTTCTATTCAGGCCTTCAACTAACCAGATGGGGCCCATCCACATTGGGGAGGACAATCTGCTTTACTCAGTCTACTGATTCACTGAAAATAATATTTGACCAAATATCTGAGCAACCCATGGCCCAGTCAAGTTGACAGAGAAAATTAACCATCACACATAGTATAAAATGTTATATGATCTCTAAGAAGAGTGAAGTAGGTCTGTATATTTTGAATTGGAAAGATCTCTAAGATTCATTGTTAAATGAAAAAAAATCACTGAATAATAATACAGTGTTATTCTTGTATGTGTATGTTTATTTTATATATTCGATATATGTACATATTTAAGTGTAAGAAAAAGTCCTAGAACCTTATTACTTTGAACTCATTAAGTGTCATGCAACAGACACTCATTTCTCTCTAACCCAGCAAATTTGAATTCTGGTAAGTGGGATCCAGAGCTTAAACATCTGTTTGTTTAAGGACCTTCCACCTTTCCAGACCTTAGCTCTTCTTCCTTGTGTGTGATTTTTCAAAGCTGAGGAAGGTGACCACTGACAGTTCCAGGTTTATACATGAGAAAATCCTTCTTGGTAATCTAAAGCCACAGCCCATACAGACCTAAATGCATTCTGCTATCTTATCCACTATTACTAATTTATTTCCAATTAAGGATGAACCCTAAGCAGCTCTCTGATAAATACCTTACAAGGCAAGTGAACATGATGATAGTCACCGATTGTGCAACACAGCAGTGTACAAGACTCTAGGCAATAATGCTTAGAAGATAGACCCAGAGACTAGTAATAGCTAAGGGGCTTCCTCAACAAGCCAGCTGATGTGGAGGAAGGCCCTTTGCATAACTTCCTGCTGAAAGACATTCATAAACTGTAGGCTTCGAGTGAGGGTGAGCCTAAGAGACCATTGCAAGCCCTCGCTGCTAACTAAAAATGATGGAGACCATAGAGCAAGGCACAATATCTTGTGCCCCTCCAGACATCCCACCAGAACTGTTTTCCTGACTTCTGAATTGTACTAAGTTCCCTGTTACCTTAGGAATCTAGATGCTCGGTGTTTGCTGGTCGGTCTTCATTTTAATCATTCTCTGGCTACTACCCACATTCAAAAGATTAGGCATGAAACTGTTCTCTCATAAGAGAGTTGAGATTATCAAAGAAACTCATCCTTACACCAGAATATAACTTTAAAATCACATTGAACAGAACCAAGCTGAGCTTTTAAGTAGAGATATAAAATACATGTTAAAATAAGGAGGGAGACCCACCCTCTAAGACTGAGGAAGAAACAGCCTTGCCCCCTGGTCCTGTGGTTGCCCCCTGGTCCTGTGGTAGGAGTGCCAACTCCGATCATCTCTATATCACCTTGGGGGTCCTTCTTCCTTTTTCTTGAAGTATAAAATGTGGTCTCAGCCAAATAACTCTATTGTGCTATCTTGCTCCCTTTGGTCCAAACTGGCAGTTTTTCTGATGGTATCAACCCATCTTTATTCCTGGCTTCTGCTGAGATGGCTGATTAAATCCATGGTTCATACTCATACTAATCTCCTTATCAGCCACACCCTCAGCATTTTTTCAAAACATGCTTTCTCAGTTTTTGCAACATGAATAGGCTGAGAATTTTCCGTAACTCCACCTCTGGTTCCTTTTGGCTTAACAACTCCTTCAATTTATCTCTCTCCTCTCACATTTTACTATAAGGAGTGAGGAGTAAACAAGCTGTTCCTTCAGCACTTTGCTTAGAAATCTCCTCAGCTAAATATCCAATTCATTCCCTCTCAAGTTCTACCTTCCACAAAGCATTAGAACACAATTCAGCCAAGTTCTTGCCACTTTATTACTAGGATTGCCCTTCCTCCAGTTTCTGATAAGCCTTTTCATTTCCATTTGAGACCTCACCAGAGTGGCTTTTCATGTCATTGTATCTACAGTCAATTGAAGGCAATCTAGGCTTTTCTAGCATGCACCTCAAAACTCTTCTGGCCTCTATCATCACCCAGTTCCAAAGCCACTTCCACATTTTTAGGTATTTGTTATAGCAGCACCCCAATTCTTGGTACCAAAATCTGTACTAGTCAGCGGGCTGCCAGAACAAAATATCACAGGCTGAGTGGCTTACAAACAGAAATTTATTTTCTCACCGTTCTGGAGGCTACAAATGCCAGATCAAGGTCCAGTAGAGTCACTTTCTTATGAGACCTCTCTTTCTGGGTTGCAGACAGCTGCCTTCTCACTATGTCTTTCTTCACAGGACTTTTTATCAGCATGGAGTGGCGGGGCGGGGGGGATGGAGAGGGGGTTTGTTTTCTGGTGTCTCTTTTTATGAGGACAATAATTCTATCAGATTAAGGCCCCACCCTCCACACTTATGACCTCATTTAACGTGAAGTACTTCCTTTCCTTAGCTACAGTGGGATTTAGGGCTTCTAATTATGAATTTTGGAGGCAAACCAACATTCAGTACATAATGCATGGCCATACTCTGGACTTGGCCAATAGCTGTCATGAAGCTGCCACACACACACACACACACACACACATATTCACTCTTATAAGGTAATTTTTTAAACTAAAAAGATATTTCCAAGCGTAATTTTTTAAACTAAAAGATATTTCTAAAGCGATATATAGTACATACATTCTTTCTATAGGATTTCGTAGTTTACTTGATCATTACTCTGCTGTTTCCTTCCTTTCTTTTTTATTATTATAAAACACACCACAATGCATATCTCTGTAGCAAAATCTTTGTGCACCTCCATAATTATTTTCTTAGAACAAATTCTCTGGAGTAGAGTTATATCTACATCAAAGGGTAAGTTTTTAAAAGCTTTTGATACATATTCCCCCAAAAGCCCTCCAGAAAGTTGTATTAACTCTCCCACCACCAGTATATAATGGCTGGTTCTCGTCAACAGCACCCTCTCTGGTTACTAGAAAACATCTTTGCCAAATTGGTACATGGGAATGGGTATTCGGTTGTTTCTATTAGCATATATTTTCTCACCCCCTTCCTTCCCTCCACCCTTTCTTTCTTCCGTTCATTTCCTCCCTTTGTTTTTTCTTTTTCCTTCTCTCCATCTATCCCTTTCTTCCTCCCTTCCTTCATTCTTTCCCTCTTTCCCTTCCTTTCTTTTTCCCTCCCTCTTTTCCTTCCTTCTTTTCTTCCAAGGTTGGAAATTTTTATATGTGCAACCAATTTATTGAGCAAATAACCCCAATAGGGTATAAGCAAAAGCAATTTTATTCATTTCTCTACTGTCCATTCAAACCACTGCAGACACATTCTTCTAGGAACCATGGAAGACTCCTTTAGCAGGTTCTATAACATCTCAAACAGTTCTTCTGTCACTCCTTGTTCCAAGAGCAGCTTCATAGAACAAATTAAAATCTCCAATCCAGTGTCATGTCATATAACTCTATGTACTCCTTTCCTCTCTAAAACTTCACCTTCCTCATCTTGGAATTTCTCTAGGTTTGGAAGTCTGCAATAAGGAGAAAGGTGTGTCTGGTTTCCCACCTTGTAAACTTTAAAAGTAAAGTTTTTAGTAAAAGGTACAGTTTGTTTTGTACTTTTAATGGATGAATAAAAAGTAGTTTGTCTCAAACGCAGTCTCCCCATGACTCCAGAGGAGCCAGACATGACCTAAGTGCTGATTTTCTCCTGATCTCCTCAGAGGTGCCCTGCTAGGCTCCCTTCTCATGGACTGTGCCTCTTCACTGGCTGGCCTCTTATGTGCCTTACCTCCCTCTGCATCCAAAACCACCTTCTGATAAGGTTGTCCAGCTTCTGGCAAGAAGCTCGCTTGGATGGAGTCTTTTACAAAAATTCTTTTGTTCCTTCCCTTGGATTTATTTAACCCACAGGCACACCCTATTGTTGCTGAAATAAACTAGCTCCTGATATGTCTTTTCACTCTGTGAGCTCTGGACACAACTCTCCACCTTTAGTATTCTCAGACGCATAAAATCCAGTTCCTGTGTTACTGCAGGCTTAGGGGACCTTACTTCATGCTGAGAAATCCCATTAAAGGCCCTCCCAAATGGCTGGAGATGAGGAGGAAGAGTGAGATAAAGGAGGAGGGGAAAGCACAGTACACTGACAACTCTTATCAACTGGCCTCTTCAGCCTCTGCTTTTTTATAGCCTGGAGGTGGTTGATCACCTGAGCTTGCAGAATAGACTTCACAATCATGTAGCATGTCTAACATTGCTTTGGAATCTGAGGATCCTTGGCACCTGCTTTTTTATTCATTTCATTTTAACATTGTTACGTGTATTTTTTGGCCATTTGATTTTTTCTTTTGTGGATTGCCTATTTTTTTATCCATTGCTCATATTTCTATAGAAATTTTTTTTCTTTCTAGTTTGCAGGAGCTCTTATACAAGAGATATTGTCTATGTGCTGCAAATATATATATACTATTATATATGTTATAAATAAAAGAAAAAATCTGCTAACCATTTAGCTATTTCTGATGATTGATTCTGTACACCAAATTTAAGGAAGATGCCACTTACAGCAAGATTTAAGGAAATATAAGCAACAGGCTTTTCTCATTATCAACTGAAAGTATCATTGTTTATTCATCTAATCCTAAATTTCTTATTCTGCTTTAAAAAGTATCCCTTTTTTTCCCTCTCATGTACATATCAAAATCTTGTCCAAAGTGGTCTTAGGTTGACAACTTCCTTACCTGTCAGCATTAATTGTCATGTACTGGCCTCTAATTGCTGTTATAAAGGAGCCTTATCTTTAGGCTTCTTAAACTAATCTGAGGGATTTACATTTCTTGTACCTTCTTTGCACATGAGGGAACTACTTTCTCTGCAAGAAGCTTTTCTGTGTTCCAAGTGGTCCCTCTCAATAAGAAAAAGAGATTCTTCTGTTTGAGATATTTAGCCGTGCATGCATAGCATAGAAAGAACTTTTATCTTTCCTAATCAGGAGATGACTTTTACTTACCTACACATCTCTTTCCAAGCTGGAAACTTGCTTTAATTCCTCAAATATATATAAAATAAATTCTTTGCATATGAGATATTCCACAGTTTCACTAGAAGCTAAGGGATGCAGAAGGAAGTTTCCAAGAACTTTCCTTGTAGAATGCAGACCTCCTCTAGCTATTCATTGTACATTTCTGAGAAGAATGAAGGAGAAGAGAAGGCTGGAAACCAGCCTAGTGTCCCTGTTTCCTCATTTTAGCTTCATATCCATGACCTGGAATTTTCCTAGAACTGCACCTTACTTAGACTTTTCCTAAGCACTCATATTTACTCCCTATTTCAACTAGCATGCCTAAGCATATGGCAGGTCCTTACTGAATGACTAGACCTCAAGGACTAAACTTTGCCTGACCCTAGACTTGCACACATCAGGGGAGAAAAAAAGGATCCTGGCAGATTAGCAAGGAAAGTGGATGACAAAAATACTGAAAGATCCAGATGAGAAAAAAACTGAGGCCAAATGCCTGAGAAAAGACTCTGAGGGTTGCATTTTTCCTCTCAAGTTTTATTCAGCCAGGAAGATACTATTGAATTCTGTAGGCTTTACCTAATATTTCTATAAATCAGCTCAGTGGAAATTGTATGGAATAAGCAATTAAGAGTATGAACATTGAAATCAGGCAGACAGGCATCCTAGCTCTGGCTCAGCAAAGTCCTAGTTTTATACCTTGGGCAGGTAAACTTTAAGTCACAGTTTCTTTATTTGTAAATTGGCTATAATAATAGTACCTAGGTCAGAGCATTGTTGTAAGGGCTAGATGAGTGCCTAATAGAGTTTCCAGACACAGTGATTTCTTTATAAATCACACACACATACCCACACCTCACACTATCAGGTGTGCTTGATCAAATTCATATGACCCTAAGATCAAATCGCCAACCAGCATTCAGAAGAGTATTGTTAGACCTGAACAGATCTGGGTCTTCATTTTAAAATAGTCTCTCACTCCAGTGGTAACTCATGGAAAGAACGCTGTTAACTGGCATTTGCACCCGCTAAGCAAGCGATACTTGATCTTCACAGTGACCTGCCTCCTGATTCATCAACAATTTAATCCTGTCCATTTATTCCAGTGTCAAGTATATTGTATTCTAAGATTCCTTTTCCAAATTGGTAACCCAAATAAAGTATTTTGGGTAATTTTCTGTAAAACTGAATACTTCTTAATTAAAGAGAACAACCTAGTCCATGATCAAGTCAAGAGTTATGTAGACCAACTGTCTATAGAAATCTTGCTATGACAACCTTTGGGGAAAAAGTAACTTCATTGTTGACAAACTGAATTACTTTCAACCTTGACGGCTCATACTTTCCATTAACTAAAAAATATTTCCGTTTGATTGGATTTGACAGATACACCCTAAGCCATCCCAGGTCCCAAGGATCTCAGAATATCATGGGGGAGACAGACAGATCATCTAGAATTTCCATACAGTGTTATCAGTGCTATGATGGTCACAACACAAATATTAGAAGTGTCTTTACTTTCGTAATTTTTGTAATAAGAATAATCTGATAAGTCTTCAATTTTTAAAGTGCTTTTGGAGAAAAAAATTCATATTTATGTTTAATCTGTTCCATTTTAGCCATCTATGATTATTTCAGGGCCACTAGATTAGATAAGTGACAGGCAGGTAACCCACAGCATGGGTACGGTGTGTGTCTACCATCATGATTCCCATAAACTCTCCTGCAGAAAAGTTGTGGAAGGATTCTGGTAATAAGACACTGGTTTCCATCTCCCAGAATCAGGATGGTTTTGGGCACCTGAGCAGTCCAGTGATGTGTGAAGAAGGGGTTGCCATGGCACTACCCCCAGGCTGGGCTGGAGCCTCTACATCTGCAGGATGATGGGTGAGCCCCCAGCCTCCCACCTCCTCTGTCAGACCACCCACCACACTGAGAGGTCACGGCCTGTCTCTGGTCTTCCTCTCCTGCCAGACTATGGTGTTTCCAGAGGGCAATGACCGTATCCTGTTGATCTGCAGAACCCTGATGCCTGGCATAGCATCTGGCACACAGTGAGCACTCAATAAATGATTGTTGAAAGAATGAACAAATGTTATAGGCAAAGTGTATAATCCAGGGATTGTAATCAACTCCAAACTAATTCTTAGTCAATTCCTAGCTGTGGCTTATGGCCACATTAAACCTTGAATGATTTATGATGCCTTATTTAATACAACGACAAAAACAGACTTAATGAAGTAATAAATGAATTGTATTTTAGGCATGGTCAATGGTCAAACTAGGAATTAATTTAATTCAGAATTTTTCTTTTAATCATGAATACTATCACATGGAAGTATTTGAGGAGCTCAGACTCATGCTATAGAATTTAAACACACTTAAAATTCAAGCAGCTTTATTTACTAAAGCCCTTTAATTGAGAAACAGCCTCTTCTTCAGTTAAACATTTAGCTTCAGTAAATGTGGTTTATGAATTTACTCCCTGTTTTTAATTGCTGTAGATATTTGTTTAACATTTGGTTTTATAGCCATTTAAATAAACAGGTTTTCCTATAATAAATTGTGTATATTTGTTTTGAGTGGGTGACATCATTTTTTATGGGAGTTTATCTTATACAATGCAATTAAAGGCTTCTATAGCAACTGGCTCTCAAAATGTATGGAAAGTTACAATCCACAAAGACATTTGCTGTAGAAAGGTGTGAGCAGATATGAATTGAAAGGAATCAAAATTATTTTCTCCTTGGAACATTGATGGTATTTCTGTTATATTATTTGCAAACTGTCAAATGCTTTGAAAAAAAAGGTAATTTATAGAATAGAATTCCCAAACCACATCCTCCTTCTCCCTTATCCCACCACCTCTCTGACCCTTAACCCTTAACCTAGTCCAGGCTTATCCCTGAACCTATGTGAGGATATTGTAGTCACAGATGTATGTGAGGATTAGCTTTTAGAGAAGTGGAAAACCTTACTATTTTCCATTTCTGGTAACTTAGGTGAGGATAGATTGATAAACTTAAAAAATAATTGTGAACAGTATATTTTAGCTGATTTTTAGATATTTAAATATATGTGTATATGTATACATATGCCTATGCAATTGTCCACTCTCATGGAAACACTGAAACTCATTTCCAGAAATCCTCTATTCTACAGCCATTTATTGGGCTCACCGTCTCCTAATGGTGTTTATGATTCCTCCTACAGCTTCCTGTCATCTTACCCAAGAGCACACATGTCAGCTGTAAACTCATTTGTTCACATTCCTAGGAAACACATCTAAGGCTTGGTCAGTAGGACTCTAACCATTTAGCTGTTCGTACAAAATTCATATGACTCACCAAATGGCTGGATTCTACCCAAGAGAAGTGCTGAGTTAGGAAAGAGAGTGGTGAGGCTCGGCTGGAAAAGAGAAGCTGAAGAATACATTTGAGAGACACGCTTAGTTTCTGTTTGCTTTCCTGTTATCCCTCCTTCAAATCCCAGGAAGGGATTCTAGGGATTATTTGTAAAGCAGTTTAAAGTATCCTTAGGGTTGTGATGGGTGACCTCAAGAATCTTTGCCCCGATCTGTATGCATAGGAGAAAAGATGGTGATTGGTACCATTAATTGAGAAAAGATGAAAACAAGTTTGGCCACACTATGTATTTTTTTTTAGTGGTTTTCTCAATCGCCTAAAACCCAAACAGTATTTTAATTGTTGCCTCTCCAAAGCTCCTTTTATGGTTCCCTTTAGCTTGTGCTGCCTTCAACTTTGTTCCTGAAATTTCTGCTATTGTCAGAAATCCCAGATTAAAAAGCTAGTGGTGTGACTAGATATACTTAACTCTCTTTCTCTCTAGGTGTTCAATGCCCCTATCAGGGGTCCATCTCTTCACTTGGTGATCTGTGTCTATGTAGATGTGTGCAAGTCACACACACACACAGCAGGAACTGACTTCAGTGCCAGTTTGCATCGTCACCCCTATTAGGATTATCAGAGTATTGGAATTGTGGGTAAAAGAAGATCTATTTCTTTTCCAAAGGGTGAGAAAAATGGGAGGGTGTCAGGGAGAGGGAAAAGACAGAAAATAAAGTGTGTGTGTATGTTTTGGGTGGGGGAGGGAGGTGGGAATATGAGTGAGTGTGGAAGGAGGAGGGGAAATGAAAGGATATTATATATTTTTTTGTATCTGTCATTTCCCTGCTATCTCCCATATGACTTCTTAATCCATCAGAATGCTGGGAAGATAATGTTTTGGGCGAAATAACATGAGAGAGAGGATAGACTCCCAAGGACCAATATCTTTATTGCTCGGAGGATAAACGGATTATGTCAGCCATTTTCTGTTGCTGACAGCTTTTCTTATTAACCGATTTTATTTTTTAATCTTCCAGGGAAGAAATATGGTTTTATGTCACAATAAAACGCCGGTCACATCTAATTCTGCCCTCAAACAAACAGATTTCTGAAAGCCTTGCAGAGAAATTTGAAATAACTTTAAAGAGGGGGTTTTTGGATAAAGTCTTTATCCAGAGGCTTGTTCAACTGCAGTGTAAAAGGTTTAGAGAGAGAGGAGAGGAGAGGAGACAGAGGAATAGAGGGAGGGAAAAGGGAAGAGGGAGAGAAGAAAAGACAGAGAAAGCAAGACCCACAGAGCTGTTTTGCTGGTGATCTCTCTTCAAACACACCCCAGCAGAGGCAGGAAAATGCAGTTTGGATGAAAGAGGCTCAGAAGGTGAGCAGAGGGACGGTCGTCTCCTCGGGGGCCTGGGCGTGGGAAGCTGCTTAGCACACCCCTCCAAAAACAGGCACTTGGTCCCCAGATTTTCTGGAACCATTAGTTGTTAGTGGCATGTCTTTCAAGAATCATAAACAAGTCAGTGGGAGTCCTGTGAGGCATTTGGAACTCAGAGGCAATTCCAGTCTTTTTGCCATGATTCCTGCACCAGGAGATTTCAACCTGCTTGGGAATTTAGGTCCTGTGTTTCCCCCAAGAAAATCTTATGTCAAACACCCCAGACAGCTCTGGCCTTTGCTCACTTCTGTAGGCCTGCAGCAAGCACATAGCCATCACTAATAGTAAAAACCATTTCTTTCTTCTCATCAGTGTGGCACAAAGCAATTTAGCCAGACAGGGCCCCTGCCCACCAGGGGCTCAGCCCAGAAAACATCCTTAATTTTGTGCCTCTCGCTTTGTTCCATGTCCTGCTCTCTGCAGATCCCACACGCTGATTGATAATGATGGCCGTGCCCTGCTGGCATGTATTGGTGTTGTAGAAGGCTTTAAGAATCTGCTAAAAATTAATCGCTTGGATTTTCGAAGGTGTTGTTTTGTGTAAGAGAAACGGCTTTTCCAAAAAGCATTCTGCAATCTGGGGCAGTTTGGGAACTTAAAACTTGTCCCAAGGCAAGTCAGCCAAGCTGAGTGCCCCCAGCCAGCTGCAAGGAAAGGGAGAATCTGAGGAAGAGATTGAACCGCACATTTGACCTGCGGGCAAAGAGCGGAATTTCCCTGCCTCATTTATTCACCTGAAGAGACAGGGAACTGGTAGAAATAGAGAGAGAAAGGTCATCTGAGGTCTTTCCATCCCATAATGAAATGACTCTGTGACAGCACCGAATCAGAGAGGAAGGACCAGTCTCCAGGCTGCTTTGATCTGAAACAAGCCTGAACTGCCAGGAAGTACTTTTGACTCTAAGCTGTGATTTTTTAAAATATTTTTTATTTTTATTATTTTAAAAAAATTTTATAGAATTTTTAGAGGTTACACTCCATTTACCATTATACAATACATCCTTGTAGCCTACCTTACACCCAATATTTTATTCCTTCCACTCCTCCACACTTATATTGCCCCCCCATCTGTTCTCTATGTCTGTGAGTCTGCTGCTTTTTTGTTATATTCACTAGTTTGTTGTATTTTTTAGATTCCACATATAAGTGATATCATACAATATTTGTTTTTCTCCATCTTATTTCACTTAGCCTAATGCCCTCCAAGTCCATCCATGTTGCTGCAAATGGCAAAAGTTTTTTTTGATTTAAGAGTTTATTCTATATTCAATCCATATTCCAATGTGATCAATCGAGCCAAATATATCCTTTCTGGCATTTTTCCCCACCAGCACAGGATCCAGTCTAGAGTCAGGTACTACATTTGGTTGTCAAATCTCTTTAGTCTCCCTGATCCTGAGACAGCAAAATTTTGTTCTTAAAAAATTTTTTTTAAAAAATGCATAGGTCTTAAATGAACAGTTTTATTGGCTTTGAAATATATAAATACTTGTGTGACCAACACTCCAATAGATGCATGGAACATCTCTACCAATCCTGATATATGACTGGTGTTCCTGAAGCTCTGCACCATCTGTGGGGACATTCATGGTGGCCCAGCAGGCAGCTCTGGTGAAGGGACACTAGTACACAGGTAATGAGCAGATCACTTGGTGTGGTAATAGCAGTTATTATATTTTACTTTTCAGTTACCAAGCACTTCCACCCGTATTATCTTAGCCCATCCTTCCAGATGATGATGAGAGTGATAATAATATCATCAATAACAACAATAATCCCAGACACTGATACATGCTCACACTGGTATCTGTGCTATGAAGCACAGATATCCTTACATTTAATCCCTTCAACAACCCTTGAAGGTCGGTACTATTTTATAGTTGAAGAAACTAAAGCAAAGAGAGGTTAAGTAACTTGCCTGAGATCACACAAGTAAGTGTCAGAGTGGGAATCTGCCTCTAGAAACTGCTTTTTGAAAAATTATTTATTTATTTATTTTTGGCTGTGTTGGGTCTTTGTTGCTGTGCTTGGACTTTTCTAGCTGTGGCGAGCAGGGGCTACTCTTTGTTGCGGTGCATGGGCTTCTTATTGCAGTGTCTTCTCTTGTTGTGGAGCACGGGCTGTAGGCGTACGGGCTTCAATAGTTGTGGCATGTGGGCTCAGTAGTTGTGGCCCACAGGATTAGTTGCTCTGCGGCATGTGGGAATCTTCCCAGACCAGGGCTCGAACCTGTGTCCCCTGCATTGGCAGGTGGATTCTTAGCCACTGCGTCACCAGGGAAGTCCCAAGGAACTGCTTTTAACGAAATACATGAGGGCCAGAAAGAGCAGATGACCTATTAATGAAGGTCACACAGCCAATTCAATGGCGGATCTGGATCCTCTACTAGGCTTTTTAAGTCTGTCTCTACTTACCCCTCAGCCTCCTTCTCATTCTCTGCCCCACGCTGTACACCCACCACTCTGTGCCTCAGCTCCACAGAGCTATTCTTTTGTCTCTGTGCCTTTGAACATGTTCTTTCTTCATCTCCTGTTGGGCATCCTTCAAGGCTCAGCTCCATTAACACCTCCTCAGTGAATCCCCCAAGAACCCCCATGTGTGTGGTCTGTTCACTTCTTGGTATCCTTTTCCTACTCCATTCATCCCATTGGCCTGTCCTTATCTTTCCCAGCAGCCTATGAGTCCCTAAGGGCAAAGACTACGTCCTGCCTCCCTCTATTTCTGGCGCCTTGGTACTATGCTTGCTTCACTGCCTAGTTGAGTGGTTTTCACTAAACTATATTAAGACTTAGCTCTTCACTTTTAAAGGTGAAGACATGCTTGTGTCTATCGCAGGCCTCTGGTTTCTGCCTTACAACTTGAAACCACAGCTGTGAGATGCCTGCACCGGTGGTGGCAGTGTGGCTAGTTGAGGAGTTCCTTTTCTGAGAGATAAATGGTATCCTTTCAAAAATGTTTAGGGTTGCTAAAATTCCAGACCAGAAGTTACAAAGAATGACTCAATGCAAGATGATTTTTATTCGTAATTCTGTAATGAAAAGAATATGGTTATACCTACTTAGCAGCATGAAGGACCCAACTTCGGCCAATGAGCCTTTACCCAGACTTTCCAATGAGAGGTCAGAACCTTCTACCTAAAGTGGTCCACACCATTACCCTGCTTTTCACTTTCATGTGAGCATCTCCGGTGCACTTTTACAATGTACTTTAACTCAGGGTTTCGTAATGGATGTCTTACATACACAGTTCTACAGAACATTAATAGGTAATTGAGAGAGAGGGAGGGGGTGGGGGCAAGGTCATACAAGCATGGAAAATGCTATTGAAATTGTTTCCTAGAGAGCAGTACTTCACAGAGTCCCTACTATGCAGTGTTTCCTATGTTTATTTGTTCATTAAAATAAGGAAACCATTTTGGAGAGACTCCAATTAACAGCACCTACAATACTGTGCCTGTCCATAGTTTGGTAAAAGCGCTCTTCAGCTCTTAAGCATAAACACCCTTGACTCATTTTCTACCTCAAATATATTTCTAATTAGTGTTTTCATATATAAAACAATGTTGACCACAACCTGTGTTGGGCTGTGCAGTCTCTGGGGACTGGAACTTTTCAGACTGTACTAGAAATGTCAGTAGAAACTGTGGGACCCTCATAAACACCTGTTGACTGGCAGGTGATGGAGGCTGGGCCCTTGGGCTGACCTAGAAGGGAATCTGCTGTGAGAATGACTCATAGACTGTGGTACCGTGGTGTGGGGTCATGCAGAAGCCATACGTCCTGGGCCACGCCCACAGCAGCCAGGTATGTTGGTGTGAGTCTTTGATGCATTTACAACAGGGAGAACTATTTGGGCTTTTTCCGAAGACTGAGGTGCAGATGGCTGTCACTAGGTTCTCTGTATGTGCCCCTAAACTCAACAGTCCATAAAATGCATCATTGGTTGAGAGCTTCAGTTTTCTCTTTATTAAACATGGGGAAGATTGGGATAATAGTGCCCTTTCACAGGGTTGTTGAGATGACTGAATGAGATAATGTTTGAAAGAACCAAGTGTTGGGCTGGGTATGTGATATGTATTCAGTGAAAGGTGACACATTAAAAGCCACAATAATAATAGTAGTGATCATAACAAACTCGTGTACTGTGCGATTTGGGTCATGCTGCCTTTTTCTACTTTGCAGTTTCTGGCCCATAGTAAGCATTTAATAAATCAGTTTTTTGAATGAATGAAAACGAGCCTACATGTCTTCTGACTTTATTGACCAGTTTGTCTCTCTGTACCTATGATGACAGGTTTTCTTTTTGTTTCTTGTATGTCTCCTGGGATCTTTGATGCATCACTGTGTTAGTTTCCTAAGACTGCCATAACAAGTTACCATAAATTGGGTGGCTTGAAACCAAGAAGTTTCTCATGGTTTTGAAGGCCAGAAATCCAAGTCAAGGTGTCAGCAGGGCCATTCTCCAGGGGGAGAATCTCTCCTTGCCTCTTCCTAGCTTCTGGTGGTGGCCATCACTCCTTATCTTAGTTGTCCTTGGCTTGCAGCCCCATCACTCCAGTCTCTACCTCTGTTATTACATGGCCTTCTCCCTGAGTGTCTCTGTCTTCACACTGGTTTTCCTCTTCTTCTAAGGGCAGCAGTCATATCGGATTAGCGCCCACTCTAATGACCTCATCTTAACTTGATTACATCTGCAAAGACTCTATTTCCAAATAAGGTCACATTGACAGGAACTGGAGTTAGGACTTGAACATATCTTTTTGGGGAACACAAATCAACCCATAACAATCACTACCTCTAGACTTCTTAAGTAAAATGATAAATGTCTCAAAGGTTTAAGCCATTGTTCTTTAGGTTTTATGTTACTAACAGCAAATGCATTCCAAGTGATAGAACTTGGGAAGGCCTGGAGTTCCAAGAGTGCTCTTGGGACTAGGTCCAAACTGCCACAGAAATTAGGATTAACAAGGCTTGAGACCTGTGCCCACTTGTCACTGGGGCTGGAAGCAGCGGGGGAGGCTGGAGGCACAAGTGCTGAGATTAATGCCACCAGGGCCACATGTGAGGAAAGGGAAGGACAGTGAGAGTGTAATTACCTGGAGAAGGAGGAAAGGATGCTTAGCAGACCAAAACAATACACATCAACTTCACAAATTAAATATCTAACTGTGTGTGGGGGGGAGAAGGGCCGCCTCTTAATAGAATATTATTCAGCCATTAAAAGTGGGTTTATGGGGACTTCCCTGGTGGTCCAGTGGCTGGGAATTTGCCTTCCAATGTGAGGGGTTCAATCCCTGGTTGGGGAGCTGGGATCCCACATGCCTCGTGGCCAAAAGACCAGAACACAAAACAGAAGTGATATTGTAATAAATTCAATAAAGACTTTTAAAAAAAAGTGCGTTTATGCACATCCTTGTAATAACATGCAGAAATGTTTGTAATAAAGTTGATAGGAAAGTGCATACAAGATTGTTTTCCAAATTTTCTTTAATAAAGATGGTACTTTAACAAGGAATGTTTTAAAACATTAGATATGAGTAAACAAGTCAATCCTGTGCTAGCTATTATAAAAAGTAAATATGTTATTTTTCTTGCTATCACATGGAATGATTTATTAGAACAAAGAATTGATACCAAATTTATGCAAAGCTAAACTTGCAAGTGAGACATTTGGCATCTGAAAAGGAACTTAAGGAAATGAAGTGGTGTCAAAAGCAAGAGTTTTGACTGGCACAAAAGGTTTAAAGATAATCGAGGACTTCTTGGAAGATGGTGGATTAAAAACAGGCCCAAATTCTTCCTCCTGGCTACAGTAACAGAAAAACAATGGCCTTGTCTGATAAAAAGAAAAGCAATAACCCCCAGTGTAAGCTTAGGAAACAATGAACAAATCTAAGTAAATGCAATGGCCCTGAATCAGTTAAGCAATTCTGCAACACCAGCTGAAGAAGCTACCAGCAAGGCAGGACCAACTCCTGAAAGAGGCTTCAATGAGTTGATAAGTTTAAAAGAAATGAACAATGATTGCTAAAAATGAAACAAGTTACAAAACTGAAGAACTGCAAAAAAAAAAAAAAAATGTGGAAATACTGTAAAGAGTGAAAAAGGGTCACAGGAGGCTAAGAGAAAAATCTAATACAGAAGCCCAGAAAGTCAAGGATGTCTAAATATCCCATGAAGAGAGGTGGAAAGTCATGTAAATAGAGGAAATTCATAAATAAAAGAGGTACTGGAGAAAATAAGAAAGACCAGTCCTGTGGATAGTAGAATCAGGGATACAAGGACACAACAAATGTATTACATGAAAAAAACTTCATCATATAAACTATAAAGGTCTAGAGAATTCCATTTAAGGATAGTTCTCTAAGAAACATCCCTATTTGAAACATGAGAGCCAAAGAGAAGTCACCAAGAAACAAAATGAAAGACAAGATGACTTGTATGTTTATTCTGAGAACTGACATTTAAAGGCCTAAGAATAAGCATGACTTTATTACTTCAATCCTCAGGTTTTGAAGAAAAAAGGGACTTTGAAATGGTGTGTGTGTTTGCATGTGATCCTACAGGTGCATGCACCTGGTCTGAAAAATCTCTATAAAACAAAATGTAGAATTATTGAAATGTAGCTATCTTCCCACTGACCCATTTAATGTCTCTTTTTGAGGGTTGAGGAATGGTACTTTACATGTAAGCCCCAAATAAAAGTGGAGTTTTGTCCTTACTCTTCCCCACATTTAGAAAGAGAAATGGTTTGTGTAGCTGTGCTAGGTAGGTGGGGGTGTTGGGGCAGTGGTTCTGGGAAGCCTCCTGCTTGTATTAGCTTCCTAACAAATCACCACAAGCTAAGTGGCTTAAAAGAGCAGAAATTTATTCTTGCACAGTTCTGGAAGCTAGAAGTTCGAAATCAAGGTGTTGGCAGGGCATGCAGTTTCTGAAGTGTCTAGAGAAGAATCCTTCCTTTCCTCTTCTAGCTTCTGGTGGGAGCCAGCAATCCTTCGTGTTCCTCGGCTTGTGGCAGCGTAACTCCGTCTTGGCCTCCATCTTCACATGGACTTCTATCCTCTGTGTGTGTTTGTTTCCAAATTTCCCTGTTCTTATAAGGATACCAATCATTGGTTTAGAGTCAACCAGAATCCAGTATGATCTCATCTTAACTTGATTACATCTGCAAAGACCCTATGTCCAAATAATGACACTTTCACCAATTCCAGGAGGACATTAATTTTGGAAGGACATTGTTCAACCCAGTACACTGCTGTTGAGACATTTTGCAAGAATCTGAATGAATTCTACCAACATGGGAGCAGCACCAGGGATACCCCAGGCCCTCTGGTGGATGAAACCATGAGCAACAGGCAAGGTAAGAAGAGAGGAAACTCCAAAAGGAGAAGCTAGAATGGTCAAATACATCCTGGTTCCACCCCCGCTCCCAGACAAGTATAGTTATGGTGGGGGCAAATAGGGACTTACAATTACTCTGTGTTCCATTTCTTTCTACCCACTCAAGAACATCAGTATGGACACTGTCCTCTCAATATCCTGAATTCTCATCTGCTTCTTTTCTCCAAGCTCCTTTGCATCAAGGTGGAGATACAATATAAAAACTATATGTGTGTGTTGTATGTACATGCTCCAAACTACAATGCAATGTTGTGGTTAAGAGGGCAAGGTCTTAGAGAGATCTGAATTGGAATTATGATTTGTTGGTTATGTGACCTTGGGAAAATTACTTAACCTCTCTTGGTCTTAGTGTCTTGACTTTAAAAATGGAAGTAAAGATAGGAAATTCCTCAAAGGATTTTTTGAGGATTTAAAAAAATTATACAGTCATCTTAAAAGACACTGAATAGGAAGTTAATAAATCTCAATGTATATTTTGTGTTAAAAGCAAGAAAAATTAGAAAGTTTTTTCCTTAACATGACAAAGAGTATTAATTAAAATAAGGCATTGAAGCCATTCAGAATGCCTCAACTTCACAAACCACATTCCCTCATTATTAATGAAGAGTAAAAAACAGATACAAATACATTTGAAACACTCAATAAACTGGATCCTTCCCTAGTACAATATTAAGTAATTACAATTTACCTGATTAGAGGTAGAAAACCTTAATAATAACTATGAAAGAAGAGGTAAATTTTTTATTATTTGGAGGTGATGACTTCTATTTGGAAAACCTGAAAGAATCAAATAAAAAAACTGTTAGAATTATTATGAATTAAAAAAAAGGTTGACCTGGACCAACCTTCAAGATGGCATAGGAGTAAGACATGGAGATCACCTTCCTCCCCACAAATACATCAAAAATACATCACATGTGGAACAACTCTTACAGAACACCTACTGAATGTGGCAGAAGACCTCAGACTTCCCAAAAGGTGAAGAACAGATGCCAGAGGGCTACCTACATGCAGAGGTGGGGCCAAATCCAAAACTGAATCCCAGGAGCTCTGAGAACAAAGAAGTGAAAGGGAAATCTCTCTGTGCACCCTCAGGAGCAGCAGATTAAATCTCCACAATTAACTTGATGTACCCTGCAACTGTGGAATACCTGAATAGAAAAAGAACCATCCCCAAACTGAGGCAGTGGACTTTGGGAGCAGCTGTAGACTTGGGGTTTGCTTTCTGCATCTAATTTGTTTCTAGTTTTATGTTTATCTTAGTTTAGTATTTAGAGTTTATTGTCATTGGTAGATTTGTTTATTGAGTTGGTTGTTCTCTTCCTTTAATTTTTTTTTCCTTTTTCTCTTTTTGTGAGTATGTGTATGCTTCTTTGTATGATTTTGCCTGTATAGGTTTGATTTTACCATTTGTCCTAGGGTTCTGACTGTCTGGAATTTTTAGTATAGTTTTTAGTGCTTGTTATCATTGGTGGATTTGTTTATTGGTTTGTTTGCTCTCCGGTTTTTTAAATTACTTTATTATTTTTTATTTTAATAACTTTATTTTATTTTATTTATTTATTATTATTTCCTTTTTTCTCCCTTTTCTTCTGAGCTGTGTGGCTGACAGGGTCTTGATGCTCTGGTCAGTGGTCAGGCCTGAGCCAATGAGGTGGGAGAGCCGAGTTCAGGACATTGGCCCACCAGAGACCTGCAGGTCCCTCGTAATATCAATTGGGGAGAGCTCTCCCAGAGTTCTCTGTCTCCATGCTAAGACCCAGCTCCACTCAACAATTAGCAAGCTCCAGTGCTGGATACCCCATGCCAAACAAATAGCAAGACAGGAACACAACCCCACCCATTAGCAAAGAAGCTGCCTAAGATCATAATAAGATCAGAGACACTCCAAAACACATCACTGGACACGGTCCTGCCCACCACGAGAAAGACAAGATCCAACCTCATAAACCAGAACACAGGCACAAGTCCCCTCCACCAGGAAGCCTACAAAACCAACTGAACCAACCTCAAACACTGGAGGCAGACACCAAAACAATGGGAACCATGGACATGCAGCCTGTGAAAAGGAGACACCAAACACAGGAAGCTAAGCAAAATGAGAAGATAGAGAAATACACAGAAGATGAAGGAGCAAGGTAAAAACCTACCAGACCAAGCAAATGAAGAGAAAATAGGCAGCCTACCTGAAAAAGAATTCAGAGTAATGATAGTAAAGATAATCCAAAATCTTGGAAATAGAATGGAAATATACAAGAAATGTTTAACAAGGACCTAGAAGAACTAAAGAGCAAACAAACAATGATGAATAATGCAATAAATGAAATTAAAAATTCTCTAGAGGGAATCAGTAGCAGAATAACTGAGGCAGAAGAATGGATAAGTGACCTGGAAGATAAAATAGTGGAAATAACTGTTGCAGAGCAGAATAAAGATAAAACAATGAAAAGAATGGAGGACAGTCTCAGAGACCTCTGATACAACATTAAACGCACCAACATTCAAATTATAGGGGTCCCAGAAGAAGAAGGGAAAAAGAAAGGGACTGAGAAAACATTTGGAGAGATTATAGTTGAAAACTTCCTTAATATGGGAAAGGAAATAGTCATCAAGTCCAGGAAGCACAGAGAGTCCCATACAGGACAAATCCAAGGAGAAACACACACCAAGACACATATAAATCAAGCTATCAAAAATTAAATACAAAGAAAAAATATTAAAAGCAGCAAGGGAAAAGCAACAAATAACATACAAGGGAATCCTCATAAGGTTAACAGTTGATCTTTCAGCAGAAACTCTGCAAGCCAGAAGGAAGTGGCAGGACATATTTAAAGTGGTGAAAGGAAAAAACATACAACCAAGATTACTCTACCCAGCAAGGATCTCATTCAGGTTCAACACAGAAGTTAAAACCTTTACAGACAAACAAAAGCTAAGAGAATTCAGCACCACCTAACCAGCTTTACAACAAATGCTAAAGGAACTTCTCTACAGAGGAAACACAAGAGAAGGAAAAAACCTACAATAACAAACCCAAAACAATTAAGAAAATGATAATAGGAACATACATATCGATAATTACTTTAAATGTAAATGGATTAAATGCTCCAACCAAAAGACACTGGCTGAGTGGATACAAAAACAAGACCCATATATATGCTGTCTACAAGAGATCCACTTCAGACCTAGGGACACATACAGATTGAACGTGAGATGGAAAAAGATATTCCATGCAAATGGAAATCAAAGGAAAGCTGCTGTAGCAGTTCTCATATCAGACAAAATAGACTTTAAAATAAAGACTATTACAGGAGACAAAAAGGACCCTACACAATGATCCAGGGATTAATCCAAGAAGAAGATATAACAATTGTAAATATTTATGCACCCATCAGTAACACAATCATAGTAGGGGACTTTAACACCCCACTTTCACCAATAGACAGATCATCCAAAATGAAAATAAATAAGGAAACACAAGTTTTAAATGATACATTAAACAAGATGGACTTAATTGACATTTATAGGACGTTCCATCCAAAAACAACAGAATACACTTTCTTCTCAAGTACTCATGGAACATTTTCCAGGATAGATCATATCTTGGGTAATAAATCAAGCCTTGGTAAATTTAAGAAAATTGAAATCATATCAAGTATCTTTTCCAACCACAATGTTATAAGACTAGACATTAATTACAGGAAAAAAAAGTACAAACATATGGAGGCTAAACAATACACTACTTAATAGCTAGGAGATCACTGAAGAAATCAAAGAGGAAATCAAAAAATACATAGAAACAAATGACAATGAAAACACGATGACCCAAAACCTATGGGATGCAGCAAAAGCAGTTCTAAGAGGGAAGTTTATAGCAATACATTCCTACCTTAAGAGATAAGAAACATCTCAAATAAACAACCTAAACTTACACCTAAAGCAATTAGAGAAAGAAGAATTAAAAAAACCCAAATTTAGCAGAAGGAAAGAAATCATAAAGACCAGATCAGAAATAAATGAAAAAGAAATGAAGGAAATGGTAGCAAAGATCAATAAAACTAAAAGCTGGTTCTTTGAGAAGATAAACAAAATTGATAAACCATTACCAGACTCATCAAGAAAAAAAGGGAGAAGACTCAAATCAACAGAATTAGAAATGAAAAAGGAGAAGTAACAACTGACAGTGCAGAAATACAAAAGATCATGAGAGATTATTACAAGCCACTATATGCCAATAAGATGGACAACTTGGAAGAAATGGACACATTCTTAGAAAAGTACAACCTGCCAAGACTGAATCAGGAAGAAATAGAAAATATGAACAGACCAATCACAAGCATGGAAATAGAAACTGTGATTAAAAATCTTCCAAAAAACAAAAGCCCAGGACCAGATGGCTTCACAGGCGATTCTATCAAACATTTAGAGAAGATCTAACACCTATCCTTCTCAAACTCTTCCAAAATATAGCAGAGGGAGGAGTGTTAGTGTTAGAATGAGCTCATTCTGCGAGGCGACCATCACCCTGATACCAAACTCATTCTACGAGGCGACCATCACCTTGATACCAAAACCAAACAAAGATGTCACAAAAAAAGAAAACTTAAGGCCAATATCAGTGATGAACATAGATGCAAAAATCCTCAACAAAATAACAGCAAACAGAATCCACCAGCACATTAAAAGGATTATACACAATGATCAAGTGGGGTTTGTCCTCCCAGGAGTGCAAGGATTCTTCACTATATGCAAATCAGTCAATGTGATAAACCATATTAACAAATTGAAGGAGAAAAACCATATGATCATCTCAATAGATGCAGAAAAAGCTTTCAGCAAAATTCAACACCCATTTATGATAAACACTCTCCAGAAGGTGGGCACAGATGGAACCTATCTCAACATAATAAAGGCCATATGTGACAAACCCACAGCCAACATCGTCCTCAATAGAGAAAAACCAAGACCATTTCCACTAAGATCAGGAAAAAGACAAGGTTGTCCACTCTCACCACTATTATTCAACACAGTTTTGGAAGTTTTAGCCACGGCAATCAGAGAAGAAAAAGAAATCAAAGGAATCCAAATTGCAAAAGAAGAAGTATAACTGTCACTGTTTGTAGATGATATGATACTATACATAGAGAATCCTAAAGATGCTACCAGAAAACTATTAGAGCTAATCAATGAATTTGGTAATGTAGCGGGATACAAAATTAATGCACAGAAATCGCTTGCATTCCTATACACTAGTGATGAAAAATCTGAAAGGGAAATTAAGGAAACACTCCCATTTACCACTGCAACAAAAAGAATCACATACCTAGGAATAAACCTATCTAAGGAGACAAAAGACCTGTATGCAGAAAACTATAAGACACTGATGAAAGAAATTAAGATGATACAAACAGATGGAGAGATATAACATGTTCTTAGATTGGAAGAATCTACATTGTGAAAATGACTATACTACCCAAAGCAATCTACAGATTCAATGAATCCCTATCAAACTACCAATGGCATTTTTCACAGAACTAGAATAAAGCATTTCACAAGTTGTATGGAAACACAAAAGACCCCAAATAGCTAAAACGATCTTGAGAAAGATAAACAGAACTGGAGGAATCAGGTTTGTGATCCAGGCTATACTGCAAAGTTACAGTGATCAAGACAGTATGGTACTGGCACAAAAATAGAAATATAGATCAATGGAACAGGATAGAAAGCCCAGAGATAAACCCACGCACATATGGTAACCTTATCTTTGATAAAGGACGCAATAATATACAATGGAGAAAAGACAGCCACTTCAATAAGTGGTGCTGGGAAAACTTGACAGCTACATGTAAAAGAATGAAATTAGAACACTCCCTAACACCATACACAAAAATAAGCTCAAAATGGATTAAAGATCTAAATGTAAGTCCAGACACTATAAAACTCTTAGAGGAAAGCATAGGCAGAAAACTCTATGACATAAATCACAGCAAGATCTTTTTTGACCCACCTCCTAGAGAAATGGAAATAAAAACAAAAATAGACAAAGGGGACCTGATGAAACTTCAAAGCTTTTGCACAGCAAAGGAAACCATAAACAAGATGAAAAGACAACCCTCAGAATGGGAGAAAATATTTGCAAATGAAGCAACTGCCAAAGGATTAATCTCCAAAATTTACCAGCAGCTCATGCAGCTCAATATCAAAAAACAAACAACCCAATCCAAAAATGGGCAGAAGACCTAAATCGACATTTCTCCAAAGAAGATACCCAGATTGCTAACAAACACATGAAAGGATGCTCAACATCACTAATCATTAGAGAAATGCAACTCAAAACTACAATGAGGTATTACCTCACACCAGTCAGAATGACCATCATCAAAAAAATCTACAAACAATAAATGCTAGAGAGGGTGTGGAGAAAAGGGAACCCTCTTACACTGTTGGTGGGAATGTAAACTGATATAGCCACTATGGAGAACAGTATGGTGGTTCCTTAAAAAACTAAAAACAGAACTTCCATATGACCCAGCAATCCCACTACTGGGCATATACCCTGAGAAAACCATAATTCAAAAAGAGTTATGTACTACAATGTTCATTGCAGCACTATTTACAATAACCAGGACATGGAAGCAACCTAAGTGTCAACTGACAGGTGAATGGATAAAGAAGATGTGGCACATACATACAGTGGAATATTAGCATGAAGAGAAACAAAATTATTTGTAGTGAGGTGGATGGACCTAGAGTCTGTCATACAGAGTGAAGTAAGTCAGAAAGAGAAAAACAAATACCGTATGCCAACACATATATATGGAATTTAAAGAAAAATATGGTTCTGAGGAACATAGGGGCAAGACAGGATTAAAGATGTAGATGTAGAGAATGGACTTGAGGACATGGGGTGGGGTAAGGGTAATCTGGGACGAAGTAAGAGAGTAGCATTGACATATATACACTACCAAATGTAAAATAGATAGCCAGTGGGAAGCAGCTGCATAGCACAGGGAGATCAGCTGGGTGCTCTGAGACCACCTAGAGAGGTGAGATAGGGAGGGTGGGAGGGAAGCACAAGAGGGAGGGGATATGGGGATATATGTATACGTATAACTGATTCACTTTGTTATACAGCAGAAAATAACACACTATTGTAAAGAAATTATACTCCAGTAAAGATGTTTAAAAAAAAGTGGTCTTATGAACTTTAATTTTCTGCATAGCTCTTATTTGTAAACTATACAAACATCAGCAATTTTCCGATAATTCAACAGTCACCCATTGAAGGAAGAACTTAAAATGACCCTTGGGTATGATAGTTGCAGAGAAAGTTTTGATAAGTAATTGGATTCAGGCTATATTTTGATAGTGATATAACTTTTTGTTAGATTGCATGGGGAAGCAGAGTAAAGTGCGATTTTAGTAAATGACAAGCTATATAATTACATATGGACCAGACAGTACCAAAGCGTTCTTTTTGAAAAATGTCAATTCTCTCCAAATTAATCCGTAACTTTAATTTGAAAAAATAATCCTAATGTTCACATGAGAACTCTCATTCTATGTAACTAATCAGAGGCATTTACTGCTCCTTCCTCCCAATGCTTCAATGAAATAATGGGGGAGAATATTTCACAATATTTCTGGAATCTTACGAAGCTCAAAGAGGTACCAGAGCTATAAGAGTACATTAAAAAATTAAGAAATTACTGTAAAACGTAAAATGAAAATTTCATATTGATAGCAATACTCAGCAGAGCTGAGGAATCCACAATTAAATGCAATAGCAAAGGATTTCCAAATTAGTGACTTCCCAGAAAAAGTCCCAGATCAAAGATGGGGGGCTGGAACAGAAAGCAGGATGCTTCATTACAGAGTTAGGGATGACTGCTCTTTGTTCCCAGAGTGTCTGTTTGCAGCATCTGTCACTTGGTTAAATCCATGAGTGGAGTTATTTAAACAATGTAAGAGATTTTCCACTGTAGATGTCAGGGGTGGGTACTGAGGCTGGAGAAAGAAGCAGGGACAGGCAGATGCAGCACATGACTTTCCAGAGAAGAGCATGTGTGTCCTGAGGCCAACTCAGGATGAGAAAGGAGGCAGTAGTCCTGAGGGGCTGAGAAAGCATGTGTAGTACTTACTCTGATCTCATCCATCAGATAGGCACACCCTCGTCCTGTGTGGAAGAGTCAGTGGGAGGGAAAGAGAGGATAGGAGTCACCACAAAGGAAATATTTATTTAAATAAGTAAAAAAAAATTGTGAATGGCAATATACAACATACAAAAGATCAAGTGCAAGGAAAACCATTCTTCAAACAAATGACACTAACAAAAGGTTATCACTGCTGATTACATCGATATCCTACATATCATTGAGAGACAGACAAGCAATCCTTATGGCTCCCTCTGCCTGCAATGTGCTTCCTCTGGTCATATATCATATATCTGATTCCCTTCCTCACCCAAATGCCACCTTCCCTGACCAACCTACCTGAACCATCTACCCAATCACTTCTGTTATACCACCCCTATTTAAAATTTTCTGCACACCTCTTATCATTAGCTGTTATCATACTTACTTACTTTTTCTAACATGTTGTCTTCTATCCACCTCTGCTAGAATATAAATTTTATGAGAGCCAGAATATTGTCTTCTTTATGACTGTTTCTCTTGCACCTAGAATTCTTTACCTAGCTAAAATATTTTTCTAAAATGATGCTGAGATGACTTTTTCAGGCATATAAAAACTCAAAGAATTTGCCAACAGCAGATTTGCATTATGAGAACTGTTAAAGTCTTTCAGGCAGAAAGAAAATGATGTCAGATGAAAATCTGAATCTGTACAAAGGAATAAAGAAATGGTAACTATATGGTAAATATAATATATCTTTCTTAAATCTCTTTTAAAAATGACAAAACAACAAAAAAATGAAGTGTGGGGAATATACATATGTAAATGTAAAGATATGGAAAACAATAGGACAAAGTTAGGGAAGGAAAAAGGGACGTATACTTTCATAAGATTCTTCACTAAATGTAAAGTGGTATAACATCATATGAAAGTAGACCATAATAAGTTAAAGATGTATACTATAATCCCAAGGGTTTTTTCCCCCCAAGCATTTTTAACTGGGACAATTTTGACTCCCTCCTTCCCTGGGGGAATATTTGGCAATGTGTGCAGACACCTTTGATTGTCATGAATGAGGTAATGCTACTATTATCTAGTGGGTAGAGGCCAGGAAAGCTGTCAAACATCCTACAAGGCACAGCTCCCCTGACCCCAACAAGGAATTTTCTGGTCCAATAGGTCAAGAATGCCAAGGTTGAGAAACCCTGCTCTAAAACAATCTCTAAAATGTAAGCCAACAAAGGAAAAACTGAATCATAAAAAATGTTCAATTAATTTTTAAAAGGCAGAAAAAGAGAAGAAAAGAATAGAAGGACAAATAGGAAATAATTAGCAGGAAAACTATACCAGTGATCACATTAAATCAATAAATAAGATGCTGCCTATGAAAAATGTTCTTTAAATATAGACACAAATAAAGCAAAAGGATTGAAAAAGATATACCATGCTAATAGTAATAGGAAGAAAGCTAGAATGGCCATGTGACTATCAGAACATGCAGATTTCAGAGAAAGAATATCACCAGGTATAAAGAAGTTCATTACATAATGGAAAAGTGGTCAATTCATCAAGAGGACATAATAATCTTAAATCTTTCTATACCTTACAACAGAGCTTCAAAATACATGAAGCAAAAACTGATAGAACTCTAAGGAGAAATAGGCAATCAAAACTAATAGAAATAATAATACAGAAGATTAAACCACACTGTCAGCCAATTTGAACAAATTAACATTTATAGAATACTCCACCTCAAAACAACAGAATGCACATTCTTTTCAAGGGTGAACAGAACATACCTACATATTTAGAAACTAAATAACACACTCCTAAATAATCCATGGGTCAAAGAAATAGAAAGGGAAATCGGAAAGTGTTTTGAACTGAATGAAAATGAAAGCACAGCATATTAAAACTTGTAGAATGTTGCTAGGCAGTACTTGGGGGAATATTTATAGCATTGAACTAGCCTATAGTAGGAAAGAAGAAAGATGTCAGATCAATAACTTCATCTCTCACCTTAAGAAAATAGTAAAGGGCAAATTAAACCCAAAGCAAGCAGAAGAAAGGTCTCAAATCAATGGCTCAGCTTCTCTCTTAAGACACTAAAAAAGATGAACAATTTAAATCCATAGTAAATAAAAGAAACAAAATAATAAAGATCACAATGTATATCAGATGAAATAGGAAAGAGGAAAAGAGAAAAATCATTGAAACCAAAACCTGGTTAATTGAGAAGATTAAAAAAAATGGTAAATGTTTAGCTAGACTGATCAAGAAGAAAAGACAAAAGAAACAAATAAAAATATCAGGAGTGAAAGAGATGATATTACAGATTCTACAGATATTAAAAGGATAGTAAGAGAACATTATGAGCAACTTTGCCAATAAATTTAATAACAGATGAAATGGACAAATTCCTTGAAAGACACAAATTACCAAAGTTCAAACAAGAAAAAATAGACAACACAAACAGTCCTATACCTATTAACTAAATGGAGTTTGTAGTTAAAACACTTCCTACAAAGAAAATTTCAGATTTAGATGATTTCACTGGTGAATTATACCAAACATATAATACCCATTTTATATAAACTTTTCCAGAAAATTAAAAAGGAGGAAATACTTTCCAACTCATTATCCTGCCTCCAAAATGTGAAAAGGACATTACAAGAAAGGAGAAATATAGATAAATACATGACACGAACATGAGGAAACAAATCTAAAATAATTTTTAGCAAATTGAATCCAACAATATACAAAAAAACATAATACACCACAACCAAGTTCAGTATACCCTAGGAATGCAAAGTTGGTTTAACATTTGAAAATGAATCAATGTAAGTTACCATATTAAAAAAGTAGAAGAGAAAAGCCAGAAGATTATCTCAATAGACACAGAAAAAGCATTTGACAGTATCTAAAATCATTCATAATAAAAATCTCCAGCAAAGTAGAGGTAGAAGGAAATTTCTTCAAACTGATAAAGGACTCTACCAAAAAGTCACTGCTAATATTTTTCTATATCATTAAAAATTGAATCCTCCCCCAACTTTAGACTAGGAAAAAGACAAGGATTTCACTCTCACCACTTCTATTCAACACTATAGGAGGCTTGCAATAAGTCAAGAAAAAGAAATAAAAGGCAACCAGATAGAAAAGGAAGAAATAAATCTGTCTTTTTTCACAGATGACATCATCATCTATATAGAAAGTGTGATTGAATCTAAAGAAAAAACTACTAAAACTAATAACTGAGTTAAGCAAGATTGCATGATACACACTCTATATGTAAAAATCAATTATATTTTTATATATTATCAATAATCGACTAGAAATTGAATTAAAATAGCATTTACAATATCTTGCATGAACAATATGAAATACTTTAAGGATAAATCTGACACAAGATGTTAAAAGCCTGTGCACTGGAAACTACAAAACATTCCTGAAAGGAGTTAGTAATGACTTCCATAAATAGATCTGCTATGTTTATAGGTTAGAAGACTTGATATTATTAACATGTCAGTTTTCCCCAAGTTGCTGTATAGATTCAGTGCAATCACAATCAAAAGTCCAGCAGGCTTTTTTTTGTTTTTTTTTTGGTTAAAAAAAAAAAAAGGAAAATGAAAGAAAAAATACCATGTGATAGCACCAGTAGCCATCAAATGAAGCCAATCTAAGAAAATATGAGCAAGACCTCTACACTGAAACCTATAAAATAATGTAGCAAGAAATTAAGAAGGTCAAAATAAGAAAAAAAATTAATAATGGGTTAGAAGATTTAATATGAAGAGACCAGTTCCCCTTATTCTGGATCAAATATAGATCCACTCTATTGATCCAACAGAATTTAGAGCAAAATTTCAGCAGTTTTTTAAATTGAAATTGACAAGTTGATTCTAAAACATATATGAAAATGCAAAGGTTCTAGAATAGCCAAAGTAATCTTGAAGAAGAGCAAAGCTGAAGTGCTTACACTAACATGTATCAAGATTTATTGTAAAGCTACAGTAATTAAGATAATATGGTGTTGGTGCAAAGTTAGAGAAATAGAGTAATAGAATAAAGAATCTAAAAGCTGACCCACAGATATATGGCCATTTGATGTACAACAAAGGTACCATTACAATTAGGTGGATAAGGGATGATCTTTCCAATAAATGGTGCTGAATCAATTAGGTATATACATGGAAATAAATGAATCATTCCTCTTATCTCATGCCACGCACAAAACTGGATCCAAGATAGATCATGGACCTAAATGTGAAAGGTAAAACAATACAGCTTCTCAAAGAATGCATAGAAGTATATCTTCAGAATTTGGAGGAAGGCAAATATTTCTTAAAATAGGACACAAAAGGCCATAGAAACAAAGAAAAAAGATTGATTAATTGAATGTCACTAAAATTAAGAACTCCTGTTTATCAAAGTACAACATGAAGTGAAGAGAAGCAAGCCACAGACAGGAGGAAGGTATTTTCAATACATATCACCTAAGGACTCATATTTGCAATATATGAATAACTTCTATGAATTAATAAGAAAGAGTGACAACCCAAGAAAAAAAGAGTAAAAACATAAATGGTCACATCACAAAAGAGGATATCCAAATGGGCAATAAACACATTGAAAGTAGCTCAACAGTCATCAGAGAAATAAAAATAAAACCATACTGAGTTAAGACTACTCCCAGCTAGGATGGCTAAAATGGAAAGTGACAAAAATCTAAAGTTGGTGACAATGTAGGGCAACTGTAGCTCTCATACATTGCTAGATGTAGTGTTAATTGATAAAATCATTTTGGAAAACTCTCCAGCCACATCTACATACTACCAAGTGATACATACCCTATCTATATACCACATAACCATAAAACCCAACAATTTCATTCCTGGGCATCTATAGCCAAGAAAATTAATAATTTTTTTTACCATCAAAAGACATGTACAAGAGTGTTTATAAAATTCTTATTCAAAATAATTAATTACTGAAAAGAACCTACTGTTTATGATCCATAAAGTTGATAAATTATGGCCCAATCACAACAATGAAATCTCCTGATACATGCAATGAAATAGATGAATCTCAGTGATGTTATATGATGTTAAACAAAAGAAGCCAGGCACAAAGAGTACATACTGTGTATAATAGTTTTCTATTGCTGCTGTAACAAATTACCACAGACTTCATGACTTACAGCAACACAGATTTATTATCTTATAGTTCTGGAGCCAGAAGTCCAAATCAATTTCACTGAGCTAAAATCAAGATGTTGACAGGGCTACATTCCTTCTGGAGGCTCTTGGGGAGAATCTGTTCCTTTACATTTTGAGTCTAGAAGCTAGCTGTATGTCTTGGCTCCTGGCCCCTTCCTCCATGTTCAAAGCCAGCATCATATAGCATCTTCCAATCCCTCTCTCTCTGACTTCTGCTTCTGTTGTCACATTTCCTTCTCTAACTCTGCTGCCTCCCTATTTCCTTTATATGGACCCTTGTGATTACATTGGTTCCACCCAGAAAACCCAGGATAATATCCACCTCTAAAGATACTTAATTACATCTTCAAAGTTCCTTTTGCCATGTAAGGTAACATACTCATAGGTTTTAGGGATTAGAATATGTCCATCTTTGGGGGGTGGTATTATTTTGCTTACCACACCGAATGATTCAATTTATACGACGTTCAAAACAGGCAAAACTAATCTATGGTGATAGAGGTCAGAATAGTAGTTACCTTTGAAAACATCAACTGGTAGGGCCCAAAAGGAACCTACTGGGTGCTGGAAATGTTTTATAGCTTGATCTGAGTAGTGGTTACATGGGTGTATATGCGTGTATCTACATATGCTTAAGACTTTTGCACTTTGTCTTATGCAATTTATGCCTGAATAAAAATAAAAATAAAATTTAAAAGTATGGAATAAAAAATAGATTAGATCTTATACAATATAGAACAGCTGAAAGTACTTGTAAGATATAGACAGCTAAATGTATTAGGGAAAAGTTAAATGACAAGAGGACAGGTCTAGAAAAGGCAATATCTATGTATTAGGAATTCAATAAAGAAAAGAAGAGATACTATATATAGGAGAAAATATTCAAAGAAATAATAAAAATAATATCTCAGAGTTGAATTAAAATATGAGTTTTCATTAAGATGATATCTGTGCTAAACATGATAACTATGCATATCCTGATTTTGTTTCAGGACCTGAAGGATAAGGATCCTGAAAGCTTTCAAAGACAATAAATCTTTATAATTTAGAGAATCATCTATAAAAATCACATTTCCATCAATAACATTGGATTTACAAGGCAGTGGAGCAATATCTTCACACTTTGAGAAAAAATAATTTTGAATCAGAATTTTATACCCAGAAAAACTATCATTCATATAACTTTTCTTTAAAAAAATGTGTAGTCCTTCAAAAGAAAGTGAGACATTAGTTCAAAGAAACCAGAAGTAACCAAAGATAAATATTCCAGAATTATGAGCATGCAGTAGATCATAAATCAACTGATCTAAACTAGAATAGGAAGTCAGAAGCCTCCAAAAAGATTGTCTTCAGTATGGAAGTGAATCCTTCTCAATAAACACTATGATTAAGGAGCTAGAGGATTCTCATAATATATAAAAGTCATATCTCTTTTCTCAAAACAGCAACAAAAACAGCAACAAAAGAATTTAAAAACAAACATTATTTATTGGTTTTCAACTTTTAGAATCTGTCAGGGAAGAAAAGGGGAATAGATGTTGAGGGTAGAGCAGGAGCATTAATTTAGTTATCCAACCTGAGGGGTATTAAGCCATATTATCTAAAATTGATAAAACAAGAAATATAATTTTATGTATATCTTTTTAAAGTTATACAAGTGCAGGCAATTCTTGCTTTGTATGGTACTTCAGGACCAAAAGGAAAAAAATGACTCTACAAGCTGAACTCATACAATGTGATTTTAATTATCAATGGGAAAAATACATTTGTTCCATGACCTCTAAGTTTTTGTGAAAATATTAAAAACTTTATTGTTCTTTATAAATATATCGGGAAATGAAGAAATAGTAAAACTAATATTGATTTAGACAATATAATTTAAAACATTAGAAACACTGAAAATTAAAGTGTTTTGTTCCTTTTTAAAAAATTGTTGAGAGACTTTTGAATAGTGATTGCTTTCTTCTCACAAAATGAAGTGAGAATTTTCTTAATGTCTTGACAGATTGTCATACTCCTTTCTAAGTTTGGATCAGCTTCCAATATTTTATCCTTTTTGCTCTTGATGTCATGAAATAGCTCTGAGAGTTCCTTTGTCACAAATGACAAGATTTCATTCTTTTTTATGGCTGAGTAATATTCCATTTTATATATATACATATATATATATATATATATATATATATATACCACATCTTCTTTATCCATTCATCTCTCAGTGGATATTTAGGTTGTTTCCATATCTTGGCTATTGTAAATAATGCTGCAATGAACATAGGGTGCATCTGTCTTTTTGAATAGCATATTAGGCCATGAAACAAGTAAGTTTAAGAACACTGAAATAAAAAAAAAAAGAAAACTGAAATTGTATGAAGCATCTTTTCTGACCACAATGATATAAGACGAGAAAGCAACTACAAGAAAAAAAAACTGGAAAAAACACAAACACATGGAGTCTAAACAACATGCTACAAAACAACCATTGGGTCAATGAAGAAATAAAAGAGGAAATAAAAAACTGCCAATTGTGTCCTTAGGATATGGTTCTTTGTTTTTTTGTTTTTTTGGGGTACGCAGGCCTCTCACTGTTGTGTCCTCTCCCATTGTGGAGCCCAGGTTCCTGACGCGCAGGCTCAGTGGCCATGGCTCACGGGCCCAGCCGCTCTGAGGCATGTGGGATCTTCCCGGACCGGGGCACGAACTCGTGTCCCCTACATCGGCAGGCAGACTCTCAACCACTGCGCCACCAGGGAAGCCCTCTTTTTATGTTTTTATGTCTGCAATTCTACTGGTTGCCATAGGTGGACGGGCAATGGAATTGCTTGAAACAGTGGTTCTCATCCCAGAATGCATGTCAGAATCACTTGTGGAATCTTCTAGATCTGTTGAATCTGAATTTCTCAAGGGAGAGCTTGCAGATCTCTATTTTAACAAATTCCCCAAGTAATTCTTATACAGGCAGCCTGGCAAATAGACATGATCTGACTTTTGGGAAACACCAGGTTGTAGTAGCAGTTCGCCACTGTTAGAATTGCTGCAGGATGAGAAAACTGGAAGTAGTTAGGGATGCCCTCAAGATCTACTCATATTTTATTTTCTAGTTAAATAGAAATGATTTTTAAGAAATTAGAATTTGTTTATGAGACACCAAGTCCACATATCAAAGGGAATATTTCTTGAACAAAGATTTAATGAAATAAGAAGGCATACTGAGGAAGGACTGTGGCAGCCACAATCTTAGCGATTTACATATGTTGTCTCTGGGATCTGAATTTCTGAAGTTTACCATTCTGTGCGTATCAACGTGGCAGAGTGGGCCTAGGGGGCATCAGGAAGAGAATGGTCCACCTGCCTCCATCCTAGGTTTCCCTAGATGACCCAAGCCCAACAGCAAAAACACAGCGGCTGTCAGTTTTGCACAGATTTCCTACGTGCAGCTCCTTCTTTTCCCTACATTCTCCACCCTCCAGACCAGCAAGGGAACAGACAACATCTCAAACTACCCACCAGGCCATCCTCCCCAGGGTCTTCTCCTGCTAGGATTCTCTACACTGAAAAACCCCTTTCTCCTCTTGTTTTTCTGCCAAACAAATGCAGAGGCCCCCTCCTGCAAACAGATTCCATAGGAGGGGATGTCACTATCGATCTAAAGGTACTGAGTCTCACCACAGGCCAGCAAAAAACACTCCATTTCATCCCATTTAATCCTCATATAATTATGCTCCCTTTACAGGAAAGGAAACTAAGCATTAGAGAGGTTGGAAAACTTGCCCAAGTTCACTAGCTGATTCTGCAGGAGTTTAACCCAGGGAGAGTAGACTCCAAAATCCAACACTACATGCTATTTCTCCCCTCCTCCAAAACAGGTTGAAAGTGCTGAGGTTAAAAGTGATGAATAGGGCCTTTTTTTTTTCAGCGGTACCTGGTCACTATTTATGATTATTTCCTTGTCATTGATGACTGGGACTCAAACTTCAACTTGCTTGTGTCTGGTCTGAGAGGGGACTTCTCTGGTTGACCTGTCCTGTTATGTGGCCAAATTTGAGTTTTTATGACTCTTTTCCTAAACAGATTCCCCGCAGGGCTCTTCACCCCTTTCGGATGAACTGCTTCAGTTGATCTGTTTATAGTGCTGATTTACCTGGGGCTCCTAGCTGGCACTCACCTCGGTTTCTTTAACTGACTTGCTTTCTGACTCTGCTGCTTCTGCCTGGTCCAAAATGAAAGCCAAAGGGAAGAGATGTCTGCCTGCTGCCTCCTGGAATTCTGCCACATCCTTCACTTCCTATTTGGAACTGGCTGTTGGGACCACTGCGTTATAAGGGCCCTCAGCCTTGCTCTGACTCCCATCTGCTCACTTTCTTCTTACACACAATTAGCCATGAATTGGATTCTTATTGCTTTGAGCCTGGTATGTTTCCATTTCTGCAGTCTGCTACAATCCAGTCCTTAAAGAGGTCAAGCATGTTTTTCTTCCTTGGCATTTTTAACAGTACAGACCAGAATATCACTATAATTATCTTAAGCTTTGGAGTTCTCTGATGGGTATAAGATAGAAGGAGATACCACCATCCCACAAGGGAGTAAATTCTTAAATTTGAAGTCTATTTGTACTTCCATGATAAATTTGAGAGTAATCTCTTTGCCCTAAAAGACTCTGTGTTTCTTTAAGCCAAGAATTCCACTACATAAATGATTATGCATTTAAATATCTGGGTGTCATATTTCCCAGGAAGAGGTGTATTAGGATAGGCTAGTTTATGCAGCAGTAACAAAAACAGCAAAAGCTTAGCGTTTCTTAGTAGTAAATGGCTTTTTCACACTCCTTCTACAGGAGGTGTGTGGTCTACTGCAGGTTGGCTGGGAGCTCTGCACACTGAATCATCACCTCAGAGCCCAGGTTGATGGAATATCCAACATCTTGAATGTTGCTGGTAGTCACGTCAAAGGAAAAGAGGGCTGTGTCCAATTGCTCCATGGTTCTTAAAATTTCCTCCTAGAAGTGTGACATGTCACTTCTATCCGCATTTTATTACCAAAAGAAGTGGGTAATGTGGCTACAACTAGCTTCATGGCGTCTGGGAAGTACATTTCTGTCATGTGCCTGGAAGTGAAGGGAACCAAAATATTTGGTGAGATGCACCAATAACTACCATTAGGGGCTTGGGTAAGAGCTGATACCTACAGACAGTGCCAAAGGTCTTATGTTGGTGAAAAAGTGAAAGTGATGATCATTTTCATGTTGGAAATAAACAGTAAACTCTGATTCAGTAAGCATCTAATTGTTCTCCATTATCTTTCACCTATAAGCTCCTTGTAGAGATTGTATCTAAATCTTCTCATTGACATGACATAGCCTAGTGGCTTTGGAATCAGATAGACTAGGCTCCATGATTTATTTGTTGTGTGAACCATTTGCTTTTCCTAGGGAAAAAAGGGATCATGTTGTCCCCTAAGCAATCTTCCATAGCCCACAATTGTGTCCAGAAAATAATAGCTATTTTTTTACTGAGTCCCCATAAATTCTAAGACTAGAATTCATGTGCTTTGGCAAAGACTGCCTAGTTATTAACACACCTGTTCTCTTTTTCTTGGGCACACAGCCAGACTATACACAGTTAAATATGGTATATGACTAAGTTCTAGTATTTGAATGGAAGTGATGTGTATCCCATTTAGGCTGGACTATTATATCCTCTGTGCTTTTTCTCCTACAAACTTAATACAGGCAAGCCTTGGTGACCTTGGAAGCCATATGTTGAGGACAGCAGAGCCACAAGATGGAAGGAACCTGGGTCCTTACATCATGGCTTGGAAGGAAGCTACTGGCCAATCAGGAACAGCCTTTTAAGATTTTACCTGAGCAAAAAAGAAATGTCTAATATCTTTGAATCATTATTCTTTTTGATTTAATTACTACAGCAGCCAGTGTTTCCTTAACTAATACTGACGTCTTCCACAAGGTCTTGGTGAACTGAAGAAGAGGCCCTCTGAGGAGACAGTTGCATGCAAAGCTTGGCAGAAGGTTCTAAAGAAAAGGACTGTAGGAGAGGAGGGCTAGAAGAAGAGCAGAAGTTCTCTTCTGGATACACATACCCTATCCTGGGTCAATTCCACCCCTTTGGAGAGAGCCGATACTCTGGAGTGAGGAGTAGGATTCTCCTCCCTTCTGTGTGAACAGGGAGTCTTAGCTCTCTGGAGAACATCAGTGTCTTCGTGATGATGAGCCAAGGGCAGTGTGCAGGTGGGTAATAGCCACACCTAAAGTAAGGCATTTGTGCTTTTAAAATTTTCTCTGTCAGATGCTGGAAATCTCCACTATTAGAGTAGTTTCTTTGGGCTTTAGCATCAATTCCACAAGATTCTGTTAAATTAGATGTAAATGATCAAACATCATAACTAATAAACTCAGAGCATGGTTTAAATAACAGGTAATATCTTCCATATGAGAAGGTATGAACTGCGAGGAGGCTGGGCTCAGCCAGTACTGGGAACCTGTTTCAGTCCCAACTTACCCAGTGTGATGGTTACTTTGATCAAGTCCTTCGTGCTCTGTTCTTCAACTTCCTCCTTTCATTCCTTTGTTTCTTCAAGATTCATCTGAATGTCACCTCCTCCCAGAGGTCTTTCCTGACCTCAGCCTAGGTTAAGTACCTTGGTAAGGGTTAAGTACCTGTGCCCCTCCTCCACACCCCCACAGAGGAGCATTGCCCCGTAGCACAATGACTGTCTCGCCAACGGGAGTAGATGGCTGTTCTCAAGGGCAAGAACTATGTCTTAGTCACTGTTGGATCCCCAGCACATGACCCAAGGTCTAGCATACCAAAGTGTGTTATGTATTAGAAACTTATTCAGTGGGGAGGTTGACATCCCACATAAAATAAAGATCAGGGCAATCTTCATCTCAAAAGACAGAATTTGAGCTGGGACCTTAAGGAAGGCAGGAGAAGAGGGAAGAGGAATTCCAAGCAGAGGGAACCATGTGAGCAGGGCTTTGAACTGGTTCTGGAACAGCCTTTACAGGGAAGCAGATTGGGCTAGAAGTCCATTATATCTTGGGTGATGTAGGCCAGAGGCCTTTCCATACAGACACTGGGAGAGGCTGGTGGGAACAGGATCCTGCACTGTTGCCCCCAGGAATGCCCTGTCACCTCCAGAGCAGTATGGTTTCTGTCCTCAGGCATGGGCTGTCATCAGTAATGCTGATGGCCAGGGGATGAAATAAATAAATAAAACTCTATTAATATCAACTCCATTAGAAACACAGGAAATAAATTAATGTTTGCCAAATGGGAAAATAAAAAATCAATAGGGAAAGAAATATTATTTTTAATCTTCTGAGAAGGTTTTTCATAAACAACTGAAAGAGAAAAAAAATTAAAACCATGAAAAAGGATCTGCCATCATCCTTTTAACCTTTATTTATTATCACTCATTCTACACCGTCCCAAACTGCATGATAATTTAAAATTTCATTTTAATTTCAATGTATCATATAATTCAACCTAGCCTTTTACAACATATTTTTTTTTTTACTGAAAACTTTAAAAATGTCTCAAAAGGAAATACAACCAGAGGGAGGGAGGGTAAGAAGTCCCGTAGCCTTCTAAGTCATTTAATTTCTGAGATTAAAAGGTCTGTGCAAAAATACGATAACACTAAAAGCAACAAACATGACAAGTGTGAATGTTCCTTAGTGGCGTGCTGAATCGCGTGGAGTGGCTGTTCCTGGGCTGCTCTCCGTGTTCTTCTGTGGTTTCATTTGAATTCAAATTATTCTAGACTCTGGGTCATTTTGGTTGTTTTAGGAGAATATTTATTCACTTGTTTCTACCATGTTTGATACATTCTGAGATGGTGGCTCCTCCTTTCCTGGGAAATTTCCTGTAGCTCCTATCTGAGAGGTTTCTAGAGTGTCAGAAAATACTCCTATCAGTAGCTAGCATTTATTGAGCACGTACTCTGTGCCGAACACTTAGTCAAGTGTTGTTAAGTGCATTCTGTTCCTTAACTCTTACTGCCTTAGGAGATAGGGGTTATTATTGTCCACATTTGATAGATAAGAAAACTGAAGCTCACAGATGTTAAGTAAACTGCCAGAGGTCACATAGCTAGAGAGTGGTAGAGATTTGAGCCCAAGCCCAGCAGCTGCCCAAAGGTACACTTTTAGAACCATCGAAGGGGCTGACTAGTGGGTGGAGCCAGGGCAGTCCCAGGCTTCCTTCTTCCCAGTGTCCCACCCAGGCTCCTGCACTAGAGACACCCCTCTACCACGGCTCTGTTGGGAGATCTGTTTTCTAAACAAATAACTCAGACTGAGAGGGAGTACCCTGGGTGTGACTCCTGGCTACAGAGTTAGACTGGACCTGTGATACAGTCAATAAGTCTTTCACTTTCCCCTGCATCCTCCCTCCTGTGCACACTGTCCTGGCCTTGGTCTTGGGCTTGTTATCCTGTTGGCTGTGGGCAGATCTGAGTTGGCCTGTGGTTGCTGATGCCAGAGTGGTGTGCTGCCTGGATGAGCAGATCATCTGACTATTTACAGCGTTCATTCATTCATTTATCCATTCAGGCACTGTGCTAGTCAGGATAGGTCAGGTTACGCTGAAATAACTAACAAACCACTCCCCAAAGCTCAGGGGTTTGAAACAGCGCACATTTCCCTTCCCCTGTTATGTGTCCACTAGGAGCTGTCACAGGGCTTGTGCTCAGGTTCCATCGTGGCCTGGGCTTCCCTGACCTCTGCAGCAGGGAGACTTGAACACCATGAATCATGCACTGGCTCTCCAGAGTTCTATTTCGAAGTGATATGTGGCACTTCTACTTAAATCTCATTGGCTGAAGCAAGTCACGTGCCAGATGAATCTTGAAGGACATGAACTGGAGTATTTGTGAATAGTCTTGCTGACAGCCACGACTATTCTAGGCACTGTGACACTGGAAAGTCCTTATTCTTGTAAGGCCAACTGGCCCGAGGCAGGGGAACGCAATCAGACTTACAGGTTGAAACTGACCTGGAGACTTCCCGGACCACCCAGTTCCAGGAACTGACCTGGGGACTTTCCACCCGGCCCAGCCTTCCCGCCTTTCGAGGGGCGGGACTAATGGTCCCCCACGATATCCGAAAAGACCACCAAATAAGGAATACCCTGCACCCTCCCGGATTCACCACACCCCTTTCCCTTCTTCCTCTATAAATTTTGTTCGCGCCCACACCCGGGCGCGAGTTCTCTGGCCCCTTTCTTTCGGACCAGTGAACCTTGCCCGGGAGCGTTCCCAAATAAAACTTGTTTAAGCTCTCCTCCGTCTTTGGTGCCATTCCTTACAATTCTAGCAGTGCAGGCAGTGAATGAATCTGTGAATAATTTTAAGCAGAATTAAGTGCTATGAAAAATTAAAGAAGAAGAGTAGAGAGTGATGGAAGCAATGTGTAGAGGAAGCTTTTTTGGATAAGGTGGTTCAAAAAGACCTCTCTGAGAAGCGGATATTTGAGCCAACAGTTGAAGTGAAGAAACGAGCTACAGAAAGATGTAGGGAAAGAACAATTTAGGAAGAAGGGAACAGCAAGTGCCAAGGTCCTGAGGTAGGAATGGGCTTCATGTGTTAGAAGAACAGACAGGAAGACCAGTAGTCAGCAATGTAGTGAGGGAAGGGAAGGGTGGTTGTGGACAAAGGGAAGGAGAAGCCAGTTAAGTATCGTGAATTTTGTTTTGTTTTTTATTTTAGTTATTTATTTTTGTTAAAGTATTTTTGACTTACTATATTATGTTAGTTTCAGGTGTACAGCATAGTAATTCTGTATTTTTATAATTTATACACCATACAAAGTTATAAAGTATTGACTATATTCCCTGTGCTGTACATTACACGCTTGTAGCTTATTTTATACCTAGTAGTTTGTGTCTCAATCCCCTTCACCTATCTTGCCTCTCCCCCACACACTACTCCCCACTGGTAACCACTGGTTTGTTCTCTGTATCTGTGAGTCTGTTTCTGTTTTGTTGTAATTGATCATTTGTTCTACTATTTACATTCCACATATAAGTGAAAACATACATTATTTGTCTTTCTCTGTCCGATGTGTTTCATTGGCATTAAACCCTCCAGTGTGATGGAAAACCAGGGAGCATTTATAAACAAAGAAATGATGTGATTTGATTTACATTTTTTAATAGACGGTTTGGCTGTTCTGAGAAGAGACTGTAGAGGGCAAAGGTTAAGCAGGGGTCACAGTCCAGTGTCCTCTTCTCCTGCCCTGAGAGCCCAGAGGCAGGGGTTTAGACCTTTCTGCCCCTCAGAGCCACTCTCCTGGGCCTTCACTGGACTGTCCATACAGGTGAGGCCTGGGCTGCAGGGATGCGAGTATTCCTCCTACAGCACATCTCAGAATTTGCAAGGGAAGAATGGCACTCCCACTCCAGGTCTCTTCCCTGAATTCCAGAATATGGAAGACACAGCTGCAAGAAGTGAGCCAGCCCCGTGGAACCTGTTTACAGCGCTGAGAGCTATCACCACATTTGATTGCCACAATTTTTCTCCCTAATCATGCCTGAAAAATAAATTCCTTGCTTAAAAATTATTATTTTAAAAATTCCCGAACATTAATTTGCTTAATGCTGTCCTGTCACAGACGATGTGCTTGGCCTGATGCTTTGGCACAAGAGATGGGCAGAAGGTGCCTCATGTATTTGTGTCAAGCTTCATCAGCAGTGACGTTTGTCAGGGGCTGCTTAAGTGACAGCCACAAAACACCTGATTGTATACCTAGAATTACCTATTATGGCAGAGCAGCTCACACCTCTGTCTGCCATCAGTGATTTGCATGTTTCAGCTGAAATGGGCATGAAACAACTCTGGAAGGAAGTAGATATCCAAATTAGTTCTCTGACCAACCTTTCACAAAGCGAACAGGCATGTATGCTGAAAGTTTCTGTGTGGCAAGTTCACCTGGGACATTTGCTTCCTGTTTCCATTCTTTCTTCTGCCCAGACACAAGCCCTTGGGCTCAGTTAAACCCAGGGGACAGGCCTAATTCAGGCACTGCAGATGAATTTCAACTAGAGAGGCATTCATTTCTATTACTTCTGAACCTACCCCAAATTGTAGTTCAACCCTCAAGACCAGAAAAGAGAAATAAAGAAACTTAAACATTTGCACAAAATTCAAACTGGCGTTTCCCTGATTTAAAGCCGAATTATTACGGAAACAAAAACAATGCATTAAAATAATGCAGAGTAAGAAAGGTAGCAAATTTATAACTCTGCCACTTTCAGAAGCATTAATGTAATGATGCAGTGCTTATTTTGTTTTTAAATTTGATTTTTTTGAATAGGTAATATTTTACACGTTTTAAAAATAAAAAATATGTATGTATTTGAAGCAATAACAATCTCAGATACTATTTTTTTTTTTACTTTTTATTTTGGAATAATTTTAGATTTCTGGAAGAGTTGCAAACAGAGTATACAGAGTTTGTATATACCATTTACCCTCCTTCCCGTAATGTCAACATTTTATATAACCATAGTACATTTGTGAAACTAAGAAATTAACATTGGTACAATGCTGTTGACTAAATACAGACTTTATTCAGATTTCATCAGTTTTTCTGCTAATGTCCTTTTGTCTATTTCAGGATGTGATCCAGAATATAACATGGCATTTATTTGTCCTGTCTCTTTAGTTTGATCTGTGATAGTTTCTCAGTATTTCCTTATTTGCTGTGACCTTGCCAGGTTTGAAGAACACTTGTTGGATGTTTTGTAGACTATTCCTTGGTTGGGGTCTGTCTGATGTCTTCTTGTGATCAGACTGGGCTTATGGGTTTGGGGGTAGTTTCCCCAGAGAGGAAGTGCCATTCCTGTTGCATTAGATCAGGGGTACATAACATATTAACATTCATCACTTGGTTAAGGAGTGTCTGTTGCCTCTCAGGTTTCTCCTCTGTAAATTTGTTATCTTTTCCTTTCCATACTCCATCCTTTGGAAGAAGGTCATTGAGTCCAGCCCCAACTCTAGGAGAGGGGACACATATTACTTGAAATTCTTTGGAAGGGAAATTTGTCCCTTATCCCCCCCCCATTTATTTATTTATTCAATCATTTGTTTATATCAGTATGGACACATAGATATTTATTTTAGTCTTTGGGTTACAATCCAATACTAGTGTAATTAATTTTGTTGCTCAAACAAAGCAACAGGTAAAGCTTGTTGTTCCAGTTTTGGTCCCTGGGAGCTTTCTGGTTGGCTCCTTGGTCCTTTTGACATGATGCATCCTTTGCTTTTTTTTTCCCCTATGCCTACTCGGGGACAGAACCAGGAAATATATGTGTACATATTAACCCATGTATATGTACAAATGTCTCTCTTAAAATGAGAGTTCACACTGATAACCTCTCACCCAGCACCACAGGGTCTGTTCTTGCTTTCCTTTCTTGCTTATTTGTAACTCCTTTTTCTGATAGGGAGAAAACTGGCTTCTATTAACTACACTGTATATACTTATTTGTTCAGTCCTTGCATATATGTACTTTCATGATTGCTAACCCATACACCTATGAGAAATAAATTTATCACCTAGAGTACAGTGTTTATGTATGATGCTTTTTGTCCCATGGCTTTGTATCCAGCCCAGACACCATTTGCCAAAGCTATTCAGGTCAGCTCCTTCTTACTCCGCCCCCTTCAGTGAGCTTGTGTCAAATGCAGGTCACACAGTTAGATTCACTTGTCTCAGTCTGTATTCTACTCTGGGATTCCCCCAACATCCTGGTTTATTGTTTTTTAATTAGTGTAGAGTGAAGTTTCACATTTCATGGTATACAGTTCTAGAGTTTTGACACATGCATCCACCACCCACTGCTGTACAGAGCTGGATGCCCTTGTGTGACCCTTTGTAATCAGCCCTCCCCCCTCCCCCAATCTAAGGCAACCACTGCTTTGTTTTCCATCCATACAGCTTTACAGATACTTAAATTTTTTTTTAACATTTTGGAAGTTTTTATTGATTGAATTTCTTTTTTTCAAATTGAAATATAGTTGATTTACAATGTTTCAGGTGTACAGCAAAGTGATGCATTCATATATATATGAATATATATATATTATTTTTCAGATTCTTTTCCATTATAGGTTATTACAAGATATTGAATATATTTCTCCGTGCTACTATTACATTATTATTACATTTAGTAGTATGTATCTGTTGATCCCAAACTCCTAATTTTTCTCTCTCCCTCCCCCTTTCCCCTTTGGTAGCCATAAATTTGTTTTCTATGTCTGTGAGTCTATTTGTCTTTTGTAAATAAGTTTATTTGTATCTTTTTTTAAATTCCATGTATAAGTAATATCATATGATATTGGTCTTTCTCTGTCTGACTCATTTCACTTAGTATGATAATCTCTAGGTCCATCATTCTTTTTTATGGCTGAGTAATATTCCACTATCTATATCTATATCTATCTATATCTATATCTTTATCCATTGATCTGTTGGTGAACATATGCTTCCATGTCTTGGCTATTGTAAATAGTACTGCTATGAACGTTGGGGTGCATGAAAAAAATTTTTTCTCCAGTTTATTTAAAAATTCAGGTGGCTTCTTGTTATGTGGACTTAGATATATCACAGACCATACCTTCTCAGTATTGCATGTATGAGTAGACAGCCCACCTGAAGTAGGAAAACAGAGCACAGTGTGGGCTGTGGAGTTAGACTGTTTGGGCACATACTCAGCTCCAATACTTACTAACTGTAGAACTGTGATCAAGTTACTAAACATTTCAATGGCTTAACTTCCTTTTTTCTAAAATGAGGATAATAATAGGACCTGTTTCCTAAGATTGATGTAAGGAAAAAATGATCGCATGTGTGTAAAGAAAGGAACCCAGGACATAGTAAGCACTCCAAAAAAGTTAGTTGCTGTTATTATTATTATTGTTGTTATTACTATTACTAATCTATAATTGGGTATCCTCATTAAAAATGAACAAATCCCTTTTCATTAAAGTATATTTCATCTGCTAAATTACAAACAGAAAATCAGGGGGTTGGGAATGGAGACTTTATTTTCTTTCCTGATGATTTCTACTTCTCTTTTCTTTAAAGTTTAACTTTGCTCACTACATAGGCAAAACACACATACCCTTATTCATTTAACAATCATTTATGCATGATTTAGCACCGTAATGGGGGCCATGCCTCTCTTTACTTGTACGTGTATTGTTAGCTTCCCTCATGGTTTGTAGCACATGGTATAGTTACTCAATATATAATTGGAAAGTGGATGAGTGAGACCTTACTATGGGCTGGTGGTCCTTGTTAACACAAAGATGAGTGAGGTCTCATCCTTCAGCTGAGTGAGGGAGACAGGAACCATGCCTCACAGAGGCAGGCCTGGATGATTCTACCTGGGTCACTTGGAGACAGGTCTCAGAGGAGGATTAGAAATCCACTCTGTGGAAAAGGGAACCCTACACTGTTGGTGGGAATGTATATTGGGGCAGCCACTATGGAGAACAGTAGGGAGGTTCCTTAAAAAACTAAAAATAGAACTACCATACGACCCAGCAATCCCACTCCTGGACATATATCTGGAAAAGATGAAAACTAATTCGAAAAGATACATGCACCCCAATGTTCATAGTGGCACTATTTATGACAGCCAAGACACGGAAACAACCTAAGTGTCCATTGACAGATGAATGGATAAAGAAGATATGGTATAATACACAATGGAATTTTACTCAGCAATAAAAAAGAATGAAATAATGCCATTTCCAGCAACATGGATGGACCTAGAGATGATCACACTACATGAAATATGTCAGACAAAGACAAACATCATATGATATCACTTATATGTAGAATCTAAAAAATGATACAAATAATCTCATTTATAAAACAAATAGACTCACTGACATAGAAAACAAACTTATGGTTACCAAAGGGGAAAGGGGAGGAAGGATAAATTAGGAGTTTGGGATTAACAGATATGCACTGTTAACAAGATAAACAACAAGAACTTACTGTATAGCACAGGGAAATGTATTCAGTATCTTGTAATAACCTATAATGGAAAAGAATCTGAAAAAGAATACATATATATATAACTGAATCACTTTGCCTGAATCACTGAATCACTCCTTTCTTAGGGCAACAGGAGCTGCTGAAGGTTTTGAGCAAGGGAGTAGAAGGGTCAGATTTGTGTGAAGCTGCAATGGTGAGAGTGGATAAGAGTGAGGGACGTTTCAAAAGCAGAAGACCAACTGGAAACTGTGGTCTGAACTGGAAGAGTGGAATGGAGAGAGGGAAAGACTTTTTAACGGGAGATTTGACAGGACTTTGAGATCAGTTGTATACAGAGGGCTGAGGACAGAACGTAATAGAGAATGTGACAACCAGTGTGCCTTCTTGGGTAAATTACTGGATGTTGGGATCATTCCTGAACTCCCTCTGGGGGGAGGGGTAAAAGAATGAGCTCAGGCACACAGACTGTGCATATACCTGTGCACCATGTGCCTACACACCATCTCCCAATAATAACGATTGACATTAAAACAGGAAACACAGAATCAAACTGACAGAGGGGGCTGTGTGGGTGATTGAAATGAATGTAGAGGTAGGATGCATCTTCCCAAGGAGGTTCAGACTGCAAGGAACTATGGAAAGGAACTATGTGTATAGTCACAGGGTTTCAGGATGACTTAGACCTGCTTTCTCCTTAGTCACCTCTGATTGGCATGACCTTTTCCCTGCAATGATGACCTTCAACAGATCAAGTGGCATCCTGTGTCTATGGATATAACACCACTACCCGTTGCCCACAGGAGAAGCCCTCTGAGTTCCCATCATTCTTTGGATGATAACATTTTCACAGCAGCAGCTGGTCCAGACTACAGGTGCAGCTAGAGGCCTTGGAGCAGGAGGACACTGAACAGCCCCCAGGAGAAAGGAGGCCCTGTGACCTTCGCTTTGTTAATGGAGCTCTGATCAATGGAGCGAACCAGCCATGCCTGGCACAGGGCGCTTTATACGCTAGTCATTGCCTGTTTTCCTGGAATAATGTGTTCTGTGATGTAATGTCGAAATTAAATGCTAAATTCATTTAGAGGAAGGGCCATATGGTTCTGAAAAGGCAACTCAGAACACAGAGGTTAAGAGAATGTGGATTTTGTCCTGTCACCTTTTTTGAGGGACGGGGGAGGCCTTGAACCATGCTGGACGCCTGTCGCTGCACACGTGCATCACAGGGGCAGGTAGGATCCGGGCTGCACATAGCAGTGCTGTGACTATAATAGGACAGCTTTATGGGAAGCAAGGAGGCACTTTATTACACAGCGTCTCTTGCTCCAAGCGGCAGATGAGAGAAATCCTCTAATCTCACTTGGTTTTAATCCTGGATTAAGGCAGATCTGTTAATAAAACACTAGTGAAATCAAGACTAGTTTGCAATTATCTTCAACTTCAATTACATACATTTTATGATTTTAAACACACATACAGATCGAGTATGATTTAAATTCCCTGCACCCTTGAAGAAACAGCTCAGGAAAATTAAAGAATTCCAACAGTAAAGCAACTTCTAGAAAACACGAGGAAGAGATGGGAAGAGAGAAGAGAATGGTTGGATTCTGATAATATTCTCAATTTTTATCTAAAAGCCTAATCCAAATCAGAAAGATGACCGCAACAGGGCTGAGGTGGAGGGTAACGGTGAGTTGCTGAGATGTGCGTAGTGTTTGCAGAGACGATTCTGTGCCCACCTACAGGAGGACTACTTTAGCTCTGCAGACAGGTGTTTCCCAGGCTAGGCAGGGAGGAAGAGCTGGCCGGACCCATCAGCTTTGCACACAGGACTCAACCAGAAATGGCATCACACCCCTGGCAAGTCTGTGCAACCCTGAAGGGGACAGGCCCCGTTACACTGTGCTGAGCCTGGGTCTCTAAAGAGTCTGTGGCTCCAGGGCAGGCTCAAGTGGCCGACTCTTTTCTCATTTCTAGAATCAGGGCTGCTAGTGGTACCAGGACAGCACTGGTTGAGGTAGAATGGAGCCCTGCTCCACTGAAGCCCTGGGAGGATGCTTGGGTAGCACCAGTCCCTGAGAATGAATCACTTTCTGAACACGCTTTCTGGGTAAACGTATCCACGTCTATTTCAGGCTTGCTTCAGACTAGTTGTGCATAACAACTCCTTTCCCGGGGCACGCCTGAACCCTCTCTTCCTTGGGGACTGACTGGGGAGGTGGGGAGGATGTGCAGAAATAACCCACCACAGCTGCCTGCAAGGGGGGGTCCAGCTCACATATATGTTTGTTTGCTCAGCACTGAGTTAGCTCATACAACGTTGGGGGAAGGGGGAAGAGTACGCTTCACCTAACAATTAGACTCCTGAGTCCCTGAGTTGTGGAAAATTTGAGAGCTGCAGTAACTCTGGGCTGCGTTCTGCCTGGTGACAATCCCTGGGAGAGTAGGGGCAGCTGTGCCCATTAAGCTAGGTGGGTGCACACACTGCTGTGAGGCCGACTTGTGCTGCCACTGCTGCTCTGCTTGTGCTGTTGTCCATCCTACAGTAAAGAAGAGATTGACTCTTATTTGCTCCTGCGTCTCTCTTAGGGTAAACAAGAGACCAGGAGGTCTGCATGTTTGGCCAGCATGCCTCACTCATGTATGGTACTTGCCTGGCCCCTGTGGGCATCTGTTTTTATAGTCCCTAGGCATGACTATGGTTGAGACCATGAGCTCTTTGGAGTGGCAACTAACCATACTGAAGCTGAATCTGGCCTCTGAACCCTGATACCAAATTAATTTTCAGAGACAGAGTTTTGCGTGAAGTAGAAAAGAATAGCTTTATTGCTTTGCCAGGCAAAGGGCCACAGCAGGCTAATGCCCTCACAACTGTGCGTCCCAACCTGGAGGGGTGTAGTGAGGAGTTTTACAGTAATGGTTCAGAGAGGGTGTGATCAGCTCGTGGACATTCTTCTGATTGGCTGGTGGGGAGGTAAGTGGGAGTCAGCATCATCAACCTTCTGGTTCCAACTGGTCTGGGGTCTTGTGAGCAGGATACAGTTAACTTCTCCCACCTGGAGGGGGTTTCAGTATCTGCAAAACAGCTCAAAGATATTGTTGTGTGTATCCCTTGAAGGGGAGCCAGGACCCTGCCCCAAGGCTGCACTACTGTTTCTTTTGACTGTTCCTCCCTTGTCTCCAACAACCCCTCCTTTCCTTATTTAGCAACTGTTTGAACCTGCCCATTGGAACTCAGAGAAGGTCATGGAGGTTGAATGAAACTTATTTCCTGTAATCAAGAAATGGTGGACACAGAAAGGCTTTTGTGCTCAGGAGCCCCACAGGGTCCTGCTTGGTATCAATACCATGATGGGATATTCCATGACAGCATATATTTCTTCCCTCAAATTGCCAAGTCTCAGTCAGAAGCCATCACTTCCTCCCACCTCTTCATTTCCATCATCAGCTATAGCAACTGGCTCTCTTTTCAGGGCCATCTTCATGAGAAATAAAGTGTATAATTACTTCTTGAGGGTTATCACGTCCTGGACTTGGAGTAGAGACAAGCTGAGGACTGTGGGCAGGTGGGTGTGGGCAGCAGTTGAGTGATCTTGGGGACAGTGACTTGTCAAGGCCATCTTTGTACAGAACAGCACCCACTGTTACAGAGAGTAGCTCAGACTTGACGCCACGGATTTGGGGGCAGGCTTGTCTCATTCATGAATGTCAAATCCACAAATCTTAATGTGACTGTGGAGAATAATTTCCTAGAATTCAGCAATAGCTTTAGGAGGTTTGAACATCTTGAAATTACATACAACATCTTACGTGAAGAAGAGGAAGTTTGTCCGTTTTTTGAGAAGACAGTTAATAACTTTCATTAGATTTTTTAAATTATCTATGTTCCAAAAGATTAATGACTGTGAACTGTACATATTTTCACCCTATCTTGTTCCAAAAAAGTTAAGATTATTTACAAAGATGTCCACAACATAAAAGTTATAATAAATTAGTGTAACAGGGAAGAACAAAATCTGACTCCATGGTGGATCTGTTTCCTTTTTTGATCTTTGCTTTCTATTGTTTTTGTTCTGTCTATAGCTGTAGGCATACATAATGGCCTGCCTTGGCAAACCCTGCCCCTCTGCCTGAATGTTAAATTAAGGTGCCTTTGTTCAGCTCACAGGGAAACACTCTGACCCTGCCCACCTGTGAATGGCTGCAGAAAAGAAGAAATTAACACATCCCCTCCCCAAGGCTGGCTAAAACCAGGAGATATTTTGCAAGACTTATGGCATTTTTACTTTACTTCCTCACCTCCTCCCCCTCTCTGTTCTAATCCAGACCCCAATAAGATGGCACTCTAGGACACTAGTCCACCATCTTCTTGGATGCACAGCTCTCTGAATAAAGTCGCTGTTCCTTGCCTCAACACCTCATCTCCTGATTATTGGACTGTTATGTGGTGAGCAGACTGAGCTTGGATTTGGTAACACTAGGACCAAGCATTTAAAGTGAGGGCTGGGGGAATTCCCTGGAGGGGGACTCTGTGCTTTCACTGCTGAGGGCCTGGGTTCAATCCCTGATCAGGGAACAAAGGTTCCCTCAAGCCAGCATGGCTAAAAAACAAATAAATAAAGTGAGGGCTGGTAGAGCTGATCTGGCTGGTTGGCCCCAAGGTTCCTTCCCCCTGACCTTGTCATATGCCTCTCTGGACCATTCACTATTCATGGTCATTGGGTGCTTCCAGGCTGTTGCCCACCAACAAGGAGAAATTGATACCGAGCAGGACCCTGTGGGGCTCTGGGGCACAAAAGCTTTTCTGTGTCCCCCATTTCTTGATTACAGGAAATAGGTTTCATTCAGCCTCCATGACCTTCTCTGAGTTCCAATGGGCAGGTTCAAACAGTTGTTAAATAACAAAGGGAGGGGATGTGGAGACAAGGGAGGAACAGTCAAAAGAAACAATAGTGCAGCCTTGGGGCAGGGTCCTAGCTCCCCCTCAAGGGAGATACATAACAATATCTTTGAGCTGTTTCACAGATACTGAAACCCCCTCCAGGTGGGAGAAGTTAACTGTATGCTGCCCACAAGTACGTAGACCCCAGACCAGTTGGAACCAGAATGTTGATGATGCTGACTCCCAATTACCTCCCCACCAGCCAATCAGAAGAATGTCCACGAGCTGATCACACCCTCTCTGAACCATTACTGTAAAACTCCTCACTACCCACTCCAGGTCGGGGCACCCAGTTTTGAGGGCATTAGCCTGCTGTGGCCCCCTTTGCCTGGCAAAGCAATAAAGCTATTCTTTTCTGCTTCACCCAAAACTCTGTCTCTGAGAATTCATTCTGGGTGCAGAGGCCAGATTCAGCTTCAAAATAACTTTGGGAAGGCCCCAAGTCTCTGGGTATGTCAAAAAGAGAAGACTAGCTGAAGATTCTTTCTCAGAAGCACCTCTAGGAAATTGTAGGTATTGGTATGTTTGTGCGTGCCTATACTTGTAAGCAAGTGTGTGACCATGAATGTGTGTGAGCTTGAAAATACAAGTGAGTGTATATGGTGATGTGCTCAAAACTATGTACGTATATGTACTTCATTATGTATTTGTGTATGAGTTTGAGAATGATGCATACAGATGTGTCACAGTCCAGAAATACACAGAACATGGAGGATGGGAGAGGGCATGGCCAAAGGGAAACAATAGGTACCAAGGGGAGGGAAGAATTTTCTGGGAAGACTGGAGCATGATTTTAAAGTAGCGATGAACATGATTACTATTTCAAGATATATTCAATGCTCTAGACCTATCTGTGACTTTCTGAGTCATAGAGTCGCAGGTACGGCTACTACTACTGTGGTTTGTCATCTACATTAGTAATGGAGGGAAACGTTACAGTTCAGTTTCAGCTAGTGAAAATGAAGATGTAAGCTTTCCTCTTATAAAGTATAACCCTCCCCATATTATAGTCACAGCCCCCATGATAGCACCCTTCGGCCCTGTGTTAAGAACCCCTGATTGAGAGAGCCATGAATAACATTTTAAAGGGAAATATAGAATGGAATAGAATGAAAAACATCAGAGAATATTTCACATAGCAAGAAATATTATATTAAATATTTTGATTCAATGACGTCTGTGTGTGTGTGTGTGTGTGTGTGTGTGTGTGTGTGTGTGTGCTGGGTCATGATAGTTAGAAAAACATTGTGCCAGGGAGTAAGTTTTAGATAAATGCTAGGGAAGGAGTTTAAGTGCAGCAGTCACCAGACTAGGGTTCAGTTGCAGAAACCTTTCTCCAAAAGCAGTGAGAAGGATGGAGCAGAAGGGGGTGAGTTAGAGAGAGGACGGTGGTTCGAAGGTCACCCGTGGAATCTGAGCAGGAAGAAAGCATCTGTGTGATCGTGAAAATGAAGGGAGGGGCAGATCCCAGGGCCATTAAGGAGGTAGAACCTAGGGATTTGGTGGCCTTTGGATGTTGGAGATGCCACAAAAGGAGTCTTGGTTTGCTCCTGGGCTTCTGACTTAGGCTCCTAGGTGGTTGGGTGTGCCCATCTGAGATAGAGCTCACAGGAGCAGGGCCAAGACTGAGGGGACTGAGTCTGGTTTTAGAATGCTGATTATTATTATTATTATTTTTTGGTACACGGGCCTCTCACTGTTGTGGCCTCTCCCGTTGTGGAGCACAGGCTCCGGACGCGCAGGCTCAGCGGCCATGGCTCACGGGCCCAGCTGCTCCGCGGCATGTGGGATCTTCCCGGACCGGGGCACGAACCCGTGTCCCCTGCATCGGCAGGCGGACTCTCAATCACTGTGCCACCAGCGAAGCCCCTAATGCTGATTTTTTTGATGCTCCAAATTGGGATGTCACTTAACCTCTCTCTAGATCTCAGTAGCATCATTTATGACATGTGGCATTTTTAGCTGAAAAAAATTTTTTGAGGCTTATATATATAAAAATTCTACCCCATGAAGATATTTATTGATACATGATTACATTAAATGAGGTTATGTATGTGAAAAGGGCTTTCTAAACTGAATCCTAAAATCTTTCTACAAATGGTAGTTACCTAGTTTATAAGTATAGTCTTTTTTTTTTCTTTGCAAGGGATAAAAACCTAAAGCAAACTGAATTGGGTGCAAATGAAACATATCAGCTCTTTTATATAGAAGGTGTAGAGATATGTTAGCTTCAGGTACAGCTGGATCCAGGGATTCCTGATTTTGCTCCAGCTCTCAGCTGGGCTCTGCTCTCCTCTGTGTGATGGTTCTATTCTCAGGGAGGCTTTTCCCTTGTAGGGTCAACTTGGTGGCAGCAGTTCCAGCCTCCCAGTCTCCCAGATTATAGTTCAGAACAAGAGCATCTCTTTTTCTTCCCCCTCCTTTAAATATGTTATTCTGATTAGATGAGTTTAGGTCACTGGCTTCCCCGTGGCCCATCAAAATGGCTGGGGAAAATAATTAGCTACTTTTCTGCGCGTTGGAGACAGAAGAGATAACATTCAGATCACTGTCCTGAGAGAGGAGGCAGATCCCTGAATGAACACTGGGGGCTCTCACCAAAAGAAAGTAGAATGGATTCTGGGAGGCAAACATCGAAAGTTGGATATCCACACCAGAGAGGATTGTATTGTTAGTGTAGACCCGTGTAGAGAGGAGTCGAGTACACGTTTGTTCAGCTGGATATTGAGGTCCACAGTGGAAAGCACAAATACTCACAGAGCTCTTAAGATGCAGGCTGCTTTTAAAAGATTGATTTGGGTGACAATTCAAAAGCCCTAGTGACTGTGGGTCCTAGAAAGCCCTTTGCAAGAAGGGAAGTCAGGATTCAGCAGTGGAAGTGGATTATTAGATTGCGAGATTACCTGACTTCTGCATGCATAAGACAAGAATCTTGAGTGGGGCACCTTTCACAGAAGGGAAAATAGCACATTCCTCCCCCGACCCCTCCCACCCACCCCACTGCAAGCCAAGCCTCCTCATCAGGAGCCTGTTCTGGCTGAGGTTTCTTTGGGCCAGGGGCCTGGAGACAGGCGGTGTGGGCTTTAAGGGCTAAATTGTGGTTCGCACTTTAGCTCTGGTCCAGTTGACCCCAAATAGGTTTTCACAGGTGCACATAAAGTACTCCAATTGCCCACACACATCTATAAGTGGATTTGCACATGTGTGCGTGCATATGCAGACACACACACACACACGAACACACACCTCAAAAAGCAATTTTCCCCCCAGAGCATCAAGAAAGTTCCCCTTTCCACTTAAATGCTCTTCCAAATAGTCTTATTTTATTTTATTTTTTTTTATTTATTTCTCTGCCATATCCTTTTCAATCTGGAAAGTGACTTGGCCTCTTTTCCCCCATCTATTTTCTGCCTTCCCGCTATTCAGTTTAGGCATGAAACACAGAACTAGATTGAAAGCATTCAATGGCTATTCAATCGGAGAAGAAAAGAGCCCCTTGGAGCTTTATTAGATATGAAGATCCACAATAAAAATCAATTTCTGCCTCTTTATGCAGTTTAAATGACAAAGCACCCACCCATTCTGCAGCCATTGTGCCGGAGAAATGTAATTCAGTCCCGGAGCTGGGCCCAGAGCACCGCGGACTCCCTGACCTGCACTGACAGATTCCAATATGATACAGACCTTCGTAGATAATGACAGCCACTTCATCTCACTGCAAGAAAAAAGTTATCTGATATCTTTGAGGGTTAAAAGGCTATGTGGGCAGCATTTTCAATAACCCACTAAATCAGCATCTTAAAAAATACCTAAGCTTTGTTCCTTTAAAAAAAAAAATTGTCCCTTACTCCTAACTCCATTTCTGAGCCCCAGCCAACAGTGTCCCAAGTGTCTCCTGCCAAACCGATGGAGCCTTATTTGGCACAGAAAGGACCCTCCTAGGTAATTAGTCCAAAGGGAAACAAGGTGAGAGAAGCGTCTTTATTCTTCTAATGAATACAGATATTCAGGTCTCCAGGTCCTGACAAAATAAATGGGATGAAACCAGTTAAAAAAAAAAACAAACAAAACAGCAACCAAAAAAACTAGTCCCAAACCTGTTCTAACCTGTTTAAGAAGTTACTATAAAAAGTTTTCTTTGATAGAAATGGACACAGTCCCTTTAATAGAAAGAAGTTTGTGTTTGAAGAAAGTTGGCGACAGAGTTGTTGCCAAGGGAACCACTGGAAACATTGCAGTTGGTCATTAACTTGCATGGGTAGAAACTTATTCTGATAGAAGGGAAAAACGTTAAGGCATAAGGCCTGTATTTCCCCTTTCATTTAATATGGTTTACTTGCAGGGAAAATATTTTATTGGAAAACATAACAGTCCGGTATTGATGCTCTAAGCCTGTAAAGGGACACAACTATATGAATTTCCTTCTTTTACTACTACCAGGGAGGCAGGAAGGTAAAGAGATGGTAGAAAGATAAACTGCGTCTGTTCTTTGGTTCCTTAAAAGGACTCAGAGAATGAAAGGGCTACAGGATGATTAAGCAAAGCCCACAGTAAGGACTCTGGCTCTAAGTTGAGAAAAGTACAGTGTGTTACAAAACCACCTGGTGAGCAATTATAAAGAAGCAGGACAATGATGCATTGCTGGGGTCGCAGTGGGAATAGTGGGAATGGGGTTTCTGGGTTCTCAGAGCCCTGTGTGACTTTAGGAAAGCTTCTCACTGCCTGGGCCTAAGCTCTCTAGTCAATAAAGTATGACGTCTCTGGCTAATGAAACTTAACGTCTTTTTTGTTGTGCCCGTAATCTATGATTTGATCCCCAAATTACAAAATTATTTGCTATAGAGCTGTTATCCTTCAGTTTTAGATTCTAAAAATGCTTTGTAACCAGCTGTTCTAATAAAACATGTTTTAAAAAGTCAAGTGGAAAATCTCAATTTAACTCCGTATCTTGGAAAACAGGGCACCCTGCTCAGGACTGGCATGGCTAATAGTTTTCATCCTGTGTGCCAGCTCTGACTGACAGGCAGTGGCTATCTGGAGCACTGTGGTCTCATAGAAATAAGAGAGACATAAATGTGAGCCATATGTGCTTTTGAAAAGTTTGTGGTAAAAAAACACATAACATAAAATTTACTCTCCATTTTAAGTGTACAGTACAGTAAGCTATACGTACCTTCTTCTACAACAGATGTCCAGAATTTTTCATCTTGAAAAACATACCCACTAAACATTAATTCCCCCTTCCTCCTCTTCCAGTCTTTAGCAAACTCTTTTCTACTATCAGTTTCTATTATTTGGACTGCTTTAGACACTTCCTATGAGTGGAATCATACAGTGTTTGTCCTTTGGTGACCAGCTTGTTTAACTTTGTATAATATCCTTGAGGTTTATGCATGTGGTAGAAAGTGACAGGATTTCCTTCTTTTTTAAAAGATGCATAATATTTTATTTTATGTATAGACCACATTTTCTTTATCCATTCATTCATCGATGGACATTTGTGTTGCTTCCACATCTTGGCTGATATGAGTAATGCTGCAATGAACATAAATGTGCAAATATCTCTTCAAGATACTACTTTCAATTTTTTTGGATATAAACTCAGAAGTGGGATTGCTGGATCACAAGGTAATCTATTTTTAATTTTCTGAGGAACTTCCATATTGTTTTCCACCGTGGCTGTACCATTTTACACTTCCACTCACAGTGCACAAGGGTTCCAATTTCTCCACATCATCTTCAATACTTGTTATTTTCTATTTTTTTTTGGACAATAGCCATCCTAACGTGTGAGGAGGTATCTCATTGTGGTTTTGATTTGCATTTCCCTAATGATTAGGGAATTTGAGCATCTCTTCATGTACTGGTTGGCCATCTGCAAATCTTCTTTGCAGAAAAGTCTGTTCAAGTCTTTTGTCCATTTCTAAACTGGATTGTTTGTTTTGTGGTTGTTGAGTTGTAGGAGTTCTTTAGATATTCTGGATATTTATTAACCCTTTATCAGGTAAATAATTTGCAAATTTTTCGCCCATTCCATAGGTTGCCTTTTTACCCTGTTGTTTCCTTTGCTATGCCGAAATTTTTAAGCTTGATGTAGTCTCATTTGTCTATTTTTGCTTTTGTTGCCTGCACTTTTGGTATCATATCCAAGAAATCATTGGCAAGTCCAATATCATAAAGCTTTCCTCCTCTGTTTTCTTCTAGGCGTTTTACAGTTTCAGGTCTTTTGTTTTGGTCTTTAATCCATTTTGAGTTAATTTTTGGATATAATATAAGGTAAGGGTTCTTCTTCATTCTTTTTTTTTTTTGGCATGTAGATATCCAGTTTTCCCAGCACCATTTGTTGAAAAGACTATCCTTTCCCCACTGTAGAGCCTTGGCAGCCTTCTCAAAGATCATTTGACCATATACATGAGGATTTATTTTCATATATAATTTAAAATTTTCTAGAAGTCATTATTTTTAAAATAAAAGCAGGAAAGAAACAGGTTAATTTATACATATATAAATTAACTCAATATATATTAAATATATATAATTTAACTCAATATATCTGAAACCTTTAAGACATAAAATTAATTGGTGCAGCCACTATGGAAAAAGAGGAGGTTCCTTAAAAAACTAAAAAAATAGTTACCATATGATCCAGCAATCCCACTCCTGGGCATATATCCAGACAAAACTATAATTCAAAAAGATACATGCACCCTTATGTTCATAGCAGCACTATTCACAATGGAAATGGCCTAAAGTCCATTCAGAGATGAATGGATAAAGAATATGTGATATATATATGTATATATATATATAATATTACTCAGCCATAAAAGAGAATGAAATAGTGCCATTTGCAACAACATGGATGCAACTAGAGATATCATACTAAGTGAAGTAAGTGAGAAAGAGAAAGAAAAATACCATGTGATATCACTTACATGTGGAATCTAAAATATGGCACAAATGAACTTATCTATGAAACAGAAACAAACTCACAGACATAGAGAACAGACTTGTGGTTGCCAAATGGGGAGAAGAGGTGGGAGAGGGATGGATTGGGAGTTTGGGATTAGCAGATGCAAGTTATTATATATAGTCTGGATAAACAAAAAGCTCCTACTGTATAGCACGGGGAACTGTATTCAATATCCTATGATAAACCATAATGGAAAAGAATATGAAAAAGAATGTATATATGTGTATAACTGAATCACTTTGCTATACAGTCAAAATTAACACAACATTGTAAATCAACTATACTTCAATAAAGTAAAATTTAAAAAGATATAAAATTATTAATAATATTTTAAAAGCGAAGTATTCAAAATTTGATTTTGCTTTACATTTAAGCACATCTCAATTCAGACCAGCCACATTTCAGGTGCTCAATGGCCACATGTGGCTAGTGGCTACCAAATTGAACAGCACCTGCATGACTAGAGCCTTGTGTTGAGAAGGATTGTGAGTTCTTTGACTGATTAGCAATATCTGCATGGACAAACTTAAGGAGTATACCCGTAAGTGTGCCACTCTGTATTTGTCAATCTGGTTTAGGTCACAGCCAAGACTGTGGTTAGGCTCACAGTTTAGTCTAATTTTAAGTTTAAGTCTTTGTGCTGAGGTAACATCAGAAAGATCTCAGTTTTCACTGAAAAATAATGGGTTTATGGATTTGGGGTATTGAAGTAGGTTTTCCTCATCAGATACAACTTGCTAACTTTGGTGGAAAGTTTCTCTGTATTAGAAGAATCCCTCCTAGGAGGAGAGACCTTCAAAGTGGCAGAGGAGTAAGATATGGAGATCACCTTCCTCCCCACAAATACATCAGAAATACATCTACTTGTGGAACAACTCCTACAGAACACCTACTGAACGCTGGCAAAAGACCTCAGACTTCCCAAAAGGCAAGAAAACCCTCATGTGCCTGGGTAGGGTAAAAGAAAAAAGAAAATAAGAGAAAAAAGAATAGGGATGGGACCTGCACCTTTGGGAGGGAGCTGTGAAGGAGGAAAAGTTTCCACACATTAGGAAACCCCTTCACTGGCAGAAACTGGGGATATGTGTGGGGGAAGCTTCAGAGCTACAGAGAAGAGCACAGCAACAGGGGTGAAGAGGGCAAAGCAGAGAGATTCCTGCACAGAGGATAAGTGCTGACTAGCACTCACCAACCTGAGACGCTTGTCTGCTCACCTGTTGGGGTGGGTGGGGGCTGGGAACTGAGGCTCAGCTTCAGAGGTCAGATCCCAGGGAGAGGACTGGGGTTGGCTGCATGAACACAGCCTGAAGGGGGCTAGTGCACCACAGGTAGCCTGGAGGGAGTCTGGGAAAAAGTCTGGAGCTGCTGAAGAGGCAAGAGACCATTGTTTTGGGGTGCGTGAGGAGAGGGGATTCCTTCTCCATGTGCCCACAGAAGGCAGAGCACCACCTAAGGGAGCTCCAGAGACGAGTGTGAGCTGCAGCTATCAGCTTGGACCCCAGAGTTGGGCATGAACTGCTAATGCTGCTGCCACTGCCACCAAGAATCCTGTGTGCTAGCACAGGTCACTACTCACAGACCCTGGGAGCCTGTACAGCCTGCCACTGCCAGGGTCCCATGATCCAGGGACAACTTCCCCAGGAGAACACACGGTGTACCTCAGGCTGTTGCAAAGTTATGTTGGCCTCTGCTGCCACAGGCTCGCCCCACATTCCAATTATGACTACAATACCCCTCCTTCTCCCTGGCCTGAGTGAGCAAGAGAGCTGTAATCAGCCACTGCTTTAACCCCCTCCTGTCTGGGTGGGAAACAGATGCCTGAGGGCAGCCTACATGCAGAGGCAGGGCCCAAACCAAAGTTGAACTCCAGGAGCTATGCGAACAAAGAAGAGAGAGGGAAATTTCTCTGTACAGCCTCAGGAGCAGCAGATTAAATCCCCACAATCAACTTGATAAGCCCTGCATCTGTGGAATACCTGAATAGACAATGAATGTTCCCAAAATTGAGGCAGTGGACTTTGGGAGCAACTATAGACTTAGGGTTTGCTATCTGCATCTGATTTGTATCTGGTTTTATATTTATCTTAGTTTAGTTTCTAGTGCTTGTTAGCATTGGTGGATTTGTTTATTGGTTTGGTTGCTCTCCTCCTTTTTTTATTTTTAATTAAAAAAATTTGTAAATTTCTTTTCCTTTTTTCTCTCTTTTTTTTTTTTTCAGTACACAGGCCTCTAACTGTTGTGGCCTCTCCCTTATGTGGAGCACAGCCTCCGGATGTGCAGGCTCAGTGGCCATGGCTCACGGGCCCAGCCACTCCACAGCATGTGGGATCCTCCCGGACCAGGGCACGAACCCGTGTCCCATGCATCGGCAGGCGGACTCTCAACCACTGTGCCACCAGAGAAGCCCTCCTTTTTTCTCTTTATGTGAGTATGTATGTGTATGTTTCGTTGTGTGATTTTGTCTGTTTAGGTTTAATTTTACCATTTGTCCCAGGGTTCTGTCTGTTAGTCTTTTTGTTGTTGTCTGTTTGTTTTTCTTTTTAAGCATCTGTGTGTGTATGTTTCTTTGTGTGATTTTTGTCTGTTTAGTTTTGATTTTACCATTTGACTTGGGGTTCTATCTGTTTCATTGTTTTTTTTCTTTTCTTCCTTTTCTTCTGAGCTGTGGGCTGGCAAGGTCTTGGTTCTGGCTGGGTGTCGGGTCTGAGCCTCTGAGGTGGGAGAGCCGAATCCAGGACACTGGAACACCAGAGACATCCTGGCCCCACGTAATATCAATCAGCGAGAGCTCTCTCAGAGATCTCTGTCTTAACACAAAGTACCAGTTCCACCCAATGGCTGGCAAGATCCAGTGCTGGATGCCCCATGCCAAATAACTAGCAAGACAGGAGCACAAACCCCATCCAAAAGCAGAAAAGCAGCCTAAAATCACACTAAGTTCACAGACACCCCAAAATACACCACTGGACGGGGTCCTGCCCACCAGAAATACAAGATCCAACCTAATCCACCAGAACACAGGCACCAGTCCCCTCCACCAGGATGCCTACACAACCAACTGAACCAACCTCACACACTGGTGGCAGGCACCAAAAATACTGGGAACTATGAACCTGCAGCTTGAGAAAAGGAGACACCAAACACAGTAAGTAAAACAAAATAAGAAGACAGAGAAATATGCGGCAGATGAAGGAGCAAGGTAAAAACCCATCAGACCAAACAAATGAAGAGGAAATAGGCAGTCTACCTGAAAAAGAATTCAGAATAATGATAGTAAAGATGATCCAAAATCTTGGAAATAGAATGGAAAAAATACAAAAAACGTTTAACAGGGACCTAGAAGAACTAGAGAGCAAACAAACAATGATGAACAATGCAATAAATGAAATTAAAAATTCTCTAGAGGGAATCAATAGCAGAATAACTGAGGCAGAAGAATGAATAAGTGACCTGGAAGATAAATAGTGGAAATAACTGTTGCAGAGCAGAATAAAGAAAAAATGAAAAGAATTGAGGACAGTCTCAGAGACCTCTGGGACAACATTAAACACACCAACATTCAAATTATAGGGGCACGAGAAGAAGAAGAGAAAAAGAGAGGGACTGAGAAAATATCTGAAGAGATTATAGTTGAAAACTTCCCTAACCTGGGAAAGGAAGTAGTCAATCAAGTCCAGGAGGTGCAGAGAGTCCCATACGGGATAAATCCAAGGAGAAACATGCCAAGACACATATTAATCAAACTATCAAAAATTAAATTCAAAGAAAAAATATTAAAAGCAGCAAGGGAAAAGCAACAAATAACATATAAGGGAATCCCCATAAGGTTAACAGCTGATCTTTCAGCAGAAACTCTGCAAGCCAGAAGGGAGTGGCAGGACATATTTAAAGTGATGAAAGGGAAAAGCATACAACCAAGACTACTCTACCTGGCAAGGATCTCATTCAGATTCGATGGAGAAATTAAAACCTTTACAGTTATCTTTGATAAAGGAGGCAAGAATATACAATGGAAAAAAGACAGCCTCTTCAGTAAGTGGTGCTGGGAAAACTGGACAGCTTAATGTAAAAGAATGAAATTAGGACACTTCCTAACACCATACATAAAAATAAATTCAAAATGGATTAAAGACCTAAATGTAAGCCAGACACTATAAAACTCTTAGAGGAAAATATAGGTAGAACACTCTATGACATAAATCACAGCAAGATCCTTTTTGACCCACCTCCTAGAGAAAGGGAAATAAAAATAAACAAATGGGACCTAATGAAACTTAAAAGCTTTTGCAAAGGAAACCATAAACAAGACGAAAAGACAACCCTCAGAATGGGAGAAAACATTTGCTAATGAAACCACTTACAAAGGATTAATCTCCAGAATATACAAGCAAGTTATGCAGCTCAATATCAAAAAAACGAAAACCAATCCAAAAATGGGCAGAAGACCTACATTGACATTTCTCCAAAGAAGATACACAGATGGCCAACAAACACATGAAAGAATGCTCAACATCATTAATCATTAGAGAAATGCAAATCAAAACTGCAATGAGATATCATCTCAAACCAGTCAGAATGGCCATCATCAAAAAAATCTACAAGCAATAAGTGCTGAAGAGCGTGTGGAGAATTAGGAACCGTCTTGTGCTCTTGGTGGGAGTGTAAATTGATACAGCCACTATGGAGAACAGTATGGAGGTTCCTTAAAAAACTAAAAATAGAACTACCATATGACCCAGCCATTCCACTACTGGGCGTATACCTTGAGAAAACCATAATTCAAAAAGAGACATGTAGGGCTTCCCTGGTGGCGCAGTGGTTGAGAGTCCACCTGCCGATGCAGGGTACACGGGTTCATGCCCTTGTCCGGGAAGATCCTACATGCCATGGAGTGGCTGGGCCCATGAGCCGTGGCCGCTGAGCCTGCGTGTCCAGAGCCTGTGCTCTGCAACGGGAGAGACCACAGCAGTGAGAGGCCCGCGTACCAGAAAAAAAAAAAAAGAGACATGTACCACAATATTCATTGCAGCACTATTTACAATAGCCAGGACATGGAAGCAACCTAAGTGTCCCTAGACAGATGAATGGATAAAGAAGGTGTGGCACATATATACAATGGAATATTACTAAGCCATAAAAAGAAATGAAATTGAGATATTTGTAGTGAGGTGGATGGACCTAGAGTCTGTCATACAGAGTGAAGTAAGTCAGAAGAGAAAAACAAATACCATATGCTAACACATATATATGGAATCTAAAAAACATGGTTCTGATGAACCTAGGGGCAGGACAGGAATAAAAACGCAGATGTAGAGAGTGGACTTGAGGACACGGGGAGGGGGAAGGGTAAGCTGGGATGAAGTGAGAGAATAGCATTGACATATATACACTACCAAATATAAAATAGATAGCTAGTGGGAAGCAGCTGCATAGCACAGGGAGATCAGCTCTGTGCTTTGTGTCCACATAGAGGGGTGGGATAGGGAGGGTGGGAGGGAGACGCAAGAATGGGGATATGTATATACATATTCACTTTGTTTTACAGCAGAAACTAACACAACACTGTAAAACAATTATACTCCAATAAAGATGTTAAAAAAATAAAAAAGAAGAATCTCTCCTCGGAACTGAAGCCCATGTTTCTTCTCTGTGGTTTGATTTAGCAGCCTACTTCATTGTGAGGACAGAGAGCTAACACCAACTCAGCTTTCAGTTGTATATTTGGAAATTCAAGTGAAAAAAAAGTAAATTGACTTAGGAGGTATTATTTTTATTGTTAACACCTCTAATTTGATCATTGTGGCATTTTGTTATAAGCTAGAAAGAGTTTTAAAGGAATTAATCAGATTCTCTTTCAAAAGAGGTACATCTTTGGTAACCAAAGCATCTTCCTTCCTAGTTATCTAAACATTTATCTGTGTCTGTGACCGTATAATCTTTCCCTTCTTCAGAGGCTTCAGGAGTTAATTTGTGTCTGTTTTATTATAACACTGTACGACTAGACCTATTTTTCAAAGTACGAGCAGTCATCAATACCTTCCGTGCTGCCTATCTCTTCAATATCTTTGTCTTTGAGGGAAGTCATAGGGTAATCTTTGACATTGTAAAATTCATATTCCCAGGCCCACTTTACTAGAGATAATGAATAATGTTTGTCTTCAAGTTAAAGGAGGCCAAGAGAATGAGACTGGAAGGGCAGTCAGGATAATTTAGTGGGATCAGCCTTTCTAGGATTTTACAGTGTTTCTGGGTTATTTCTTAGCAGCTCAGTTCATACTGGGAATCACAGTATAAAGGCTAGAACTACTGTGGTATTGATTCTTAATGTACAGAGTGGTTATTTGCTAGGGAAGTGATCTTCAGATTCTCTGAGTAATGACACACATGGTTTATCCCTGTCGAATATTTCTGGGGTAGGCATTCTGAAACTTCATGACTCTTACTTCATTGTGTGGCCTTGAGGAAACTACCCAACCCTACTAAACCCAATATAATGCAACTGAGGTAGGATATGAAAAATATTAATATGTTAGTGAAGCACCTGAAACCTGTTGGTAAATGATAAAAATAAGAGAATGAGATCATTTGTCATTAATTGTTTCAGATTACTCTCTTAATTTGGAAGCTGAGGTTCTTGGGCTGGACTCATTTCAATTCTAATATTTAGAGACAGTAAATATTTAACTGTGATTATGTGTTCACAGAAACCTTTCTAGAGAAGAATAAAACTTAGTCAAGGAGCTTCACTATTAAGTCAGGTCTTGTTAAACAAAGTATTGAAGAAAGGCTGAGCCAATTGCTCAGATGGTTCAGATGTGACTCTCTCCCAGGTAGAAGAGGAAGGCCAGCAGTGAGATCAGGGAAGAAAGTTTGCCAACTGTCAGGAGATCACAACAGACACTGGAAAGGGCTCTATCAACCTAAAGATTCCTGCTTCCATTCACCTGACAGGTTGTGAGGTTGAAGAGAGAAGACAGACTTGGCTAAGTTCTGGAGATAGAAACTCTACGTATTGATTCTGTGACAGAAATTTAACTTTGGTTGGATTATCATTTGTCCACCTTCGGGAGGTGAATCATAGTGCTTTAAGCCAATGATTAGCTTTGCGGTGGGCATGTGAACAAGTTCTGGACAAAGGAACATAAAGAGAAGTCTATAGGGGATTTCAAGAAAGATTTCCCTCCCCTATAAAAAATGAAAGGCCACAAGGAGAAGGCCCCTGCCCCACACCTGACTGCTTCCCCTCTGGGGCTTATTCTAAACCAGTGCTTCTCAAAGTGTGGTCCCCAAAGAGCAACACCAGCATGACTTGGAACCTTGTTAAAAATGTAAATTCTCAAAAGTGAATATAGCAGGCCTGGGGCTGCTTTCCTTAGAAGGTCCTACTTGCAAGGTTGGTCCTCGGTATCATCTGGAAACTGGATTTCAGGAGGGTTCCCACCACTCTCTGATCGGAATGGTTCACTCTACCTAGACTGTTTGTCAAAATAATCTCATTTATGCTCAACACCTGTCTTCTGGAATTTTGCTAAACACTAGGCAGAGGATGCCTGTGTAATTAGCCCCCAGTGAAAAACTTGGACACTGAGTCTCTAATGAGTTTCCCTGATAGACAACACTTCACATGTGTTGTCACAACTCACTGCTGGAGGAATTAAATGCATCCTGTGTGACTCCACTGAGAGAGGACTGTTGGAAGTTTGCACCTAGTCCCCACCCCTTGTGCCTTTTCGCTTTGCTGATTTTGCTCTGTATCCTTTTGCTATAATAAATCTCAGTCATGAGTAATGAAAAAAAAAGTGAGTTCTCAGGTCCCACCCCAGACCTACTAAAACAGAAATTCTAAAGGTGGGATCCAGATGATTCTGATATATGCTACAGTTTGAGAACCACTGATAAGGAGGTGATGCTTGGAGCCACTGCAGCTTCTTTGGTCCATGATGACATCACTGAATCCTTTTATCTGAATTAACCAACCGAGGAATTGCCTACCTTTAGACTTATTGAATAGATTCAATAAGATAGATAATAATAATAAATAATAATAGATAATAATATATTGTTTAATACCCTATTAAGTCAAAAAACATCCAAATGAATAATACGTTGCTACTATAACTCAGGGGTTGGCAAACTATGACCCACTGGCTACATTTGGTCCACTCCTCATTTTTATATGGCTTATGAGCTAAGAATGGTTTCTACATGTTTAAATGGTTGCAGAAAAAATCAAAAGGAAAATATTGTGACATGTGAAAATTATATGAAATTTGTATTTCAGTGTCCATAAATAAAGTTTTACTGGAACACAGTCACACCCATTTGTTTACGGCTGCTTTCATGCTACAAGAGCAGAGTTGAGTAGCTATGATAGAGATCATATAACCCACAAGCTTAAAATACTTACTATCTAGTCCTTAACAAAAAACGGTTGTCCCCCCCTCCCTCCGCCCGCTTGCTATAATTGATTGACCCACTTCACTTTCTTAGGGCAGAAAAAGATCACACCTTTTCAAATTTTGCTGTTAGTTATACACATAACTGTTGGGCTCTTATGAGCAGGAAATGCGGTATCTCCTTCCTAAGACCTTTTTCCCTTCCCTAGAATTGTCTAAAAACCCTGAGGAATAAGTCCTACTTCTAATCTCCAGGCAGAGGGGGACTCAGTAGTCTGCCATTGCTTCTGTCCCTGGTGGAACCTTGTCCACTGCTGCCCTGATCTCTGGCTGGTACAGATGCCACACAGGCCAGGGCGCCCTCTCTATGTCACGTGTACGTGGTTAACCTTTATTTTCAGAGCAAGGTTGTTATGCTGGGATGGCTGGGTCCAGAAGGGATGCCAGAACCCCTCTTTCCCCTAAACCTGTAGACTCATGTGTGGCCTGGGTCACTAGTCCAAATGCCCCTTCCTCCCTCTCTAGGGATCTGGGTGTCCTTTTCTGTCCGTAGACTTTGACTGGAATCACCATCTCATCCCTTCCAGTCTCCTTTAACAGTGAAAGTGACTTCCCAGAAAGCCCCTGATTTCCTTATGTAGGTTTGTGTGGCCCTTCTACAGAGATCTGGATATCAAGGGGAGGGACAGATTTTGTTAAACCATGTGGAGGAAGAAAGCTATTGTTACATTTCTTCTCCAAAGTAAGGGGTCAGAACCTCCCAGGTGAGTCATAGAACAAAGGGAATTTACCCCTCTCCAAAATGTGAAATTAGCTGATACAGTTGTTTCCCACAGCAAATTCTTTCACACTCCTCTGGTCAGGAGATGTACAAGCATGCCTCTTGAATCTGGGCTCAGCTGTGTCTGTTTTGACCCACAGAGTAAGGTGAAAGTGATGCAATCTCAGTCCCAGTCCCAACTTTTAAGAGGAATGTCAGTTTCTGCTTCCTTATGTTGTACCCTGAGCCACTAGGGAAGAAGCTCAACCATCCCAAGGCCACCACACTGTGAGGAAGCCCCAGCTAGCCATGTGGAAAGGCCATGTGAAAACAGAGAAGCTGATCCACAGCCAGTCCCCAGTTGCTTTAGCCCACTGCCATTTGGGTCTTCTCAGGCGGGACCCTAGAAATTATGAAGTAGGGATAAGCTATCCCCATTATACGCTGTTCAAATTTCTTATCCCCAGAATCACAGGATGTAACAATAACAATAAAACAACAACTGTTGCTTTAAGCCCCTACATTTCCAGTAGTTTGCTATGCAGCAACAGATACTTATGGAACTTTACTATGCTGCCGAAGTTTGCTGTTGCCAGAGCTTCACGCCTATCAGAGGGAAGCTAGAGTCTACCTTAAAAAGAAGTTCCCTTCAAATGAGGTCTGTAGTTTCGTTAATAGTGTTATACCCATGTGAATTCCTAGTTTTGATAACTGTGTGATGGTTATATAAATTGTTAACATTAGGCTGGAGGAAGGATATAATTGAACCTCTGAACTATTTTTTGCAGCTTCTCTGTACGTCTAAAATTATTTCAGAATAAAAAAGAAGTCTTTTTCTTTAGGCCTCATTCTCTTTTTCCTCCAAGGCTGCATCTTTCTCCTGGAAAATTGTCCAGGCAGTTGTGTGCAGCTTGTTGGGCCAAACAATCTGTTTAAATCTCCCAGAAATCCTGGAGGGGCTTGTCATCATGTAGGAAATGCAGATCTGTAAATTTCTACCTGGGCTGTGTCCATCTCAGAATTCTGTACCCAGAGCTTTTGGAGAGAACACTTGCAACTTCTCTTCAAAGCTCTCAGTGGGCCTGTCTAAAGGGATAGTAAACAGAGATGAGAACAAAAGCTAAAGTAATTAGAGGTCACTTACCCTGTGAAAGAGGAGTCGCTTATGCCATTATGGCTGCAGAATGTCTCGTGACTCCTATAATTCTTCCTTCTTCCCTCAGAACCTCACTTTGCTTGCATCAATCCTCATCTTAAGGAAACAACTAACCCAGAGACTCACCCTCCTCTGATATCCCAACCTAAGAACTTCTGAGCTCGACCCATAAGCAATAAAAATCGTGCATGCAGTTTTCCTAACGAGATACTATTTGGGGATTGCCTGTGTGGTGATATTCTCCTTTGTTGCAGGAAGTCAGTAATTCTCTTTTACCAGGTTTCCTTCTTTGAGGAGGGGCCTTTCTACCCACAAGAGTGAGGGAGGTTGAAATTGAAGCGTCACTGTATAGAGGGATTTTTAGATAGGTTGTAGAGAACAATTTTTGCTCGTAAAAAGAATAGATTAAAAATTTGAAGCCAGAAAAAAGGCTGGATGTCATTCACTCATTACATTTTTTTACCTAAGTGTGCCAAGTGCTGAGGATTCAGAAGATAAAATGACATTTCTCTTTGCAATATAGGAGCAGATGTGTAAACAATCAGGAACAAACAGCGATGGCCACAAGGACAGAAGAAAGCACCGAGGCCCCGGGAACACGGAGGTTGGGGAGCCTGGCTTTGCCGAGCGAAGTGCCGTGTTAGTACCATTCTCTTGCCTTCACTCAATCTGCTGCAGGCACATTGGCCTCTCTGCACTTCTTCCAACATGCCAAGCTCAGGCTCCACCTTGGGGCCTTTGAACTGGGTGTTCTCTTGGGCTGGAACGTTCTACTCCCAGGTAGTCATGCAGTTCACTTTCTCACTTGCTTCAGGCTTCTGCTCAAATGTCACCCTGGTTAAAATTTGAATTTCCCTGGTGCCCCGTCCCCTTTGTCTTCAGACATTTTTTCTTAGCACATATTTTACTTGCCTTGCTTATTGATATTTTCCCTTAGTAGAATAGAAGCTTAATTTGTCTATTTTGATCACTGTTGCACCCCCAGAGCCTAGAACAGGGCTTGGTGCTACTAGGTGCTCAGTTAACATTTGTTAAATGAATGAATGAATGAGTGAGACAGGGTGGCCTTTCCTGACCTCCCTGTCTCTTCCTATCACACGTTACCAAAGTTTTCTTCATAACACTTGTCACCACTTGACAGACTCCATATTTATCTGTTTTTGTTCACTGTGTGTCTCCCCTCTCCATGAGGACATGAATTTTTTAATTCATTGCTATATAACCCCTGTGCCCAGAATAATGCCTGAAAGAGGGTTAGTGCTCAATCAAATTTTTTGAAGAATGAATTAATAAATAAATGGATGAATATGTGAACAAATAAGTAGACAGAGGATATTTGGTGATTATATCCACCCATCTTGGGTACAACTCTGGTTGTAGAGATGTGAAGACAAAGCTTCACTGAACTGGCCTCTCTGGGGGTATTTAAGAAAAAGCCAAGCTAGTAAGAGTCAACAGAAGGGACCAGGAGTGACCTGGTAGGGAAGACCTCAGCCCAGCTCACCCAGAGTCTCACTCATGGCCCTGCTAGACCCTGAGGCTGGCAGGACATGGGTAGGCAGGGAATGAAACGCCTCCTTTCTTTCTGCATGAAGAGCTGCTTCACGCGCAGACGATACAGAGACTGGGATTTCTCCTCTTAAATAAATAAAACTTCCCATTTCTCTGTTGTGTCAATATTTTTGCCCTTGCCCCGTCCCCACGCAAGATGGGAGAGGGTACAAAAGAGAAGGAAAGCAGAAGCCATTGTTTATTCATAGCACCCCCTGCCTCATCAGAATATTGAAACTCTCTGGACTGGAAGGAATCTGCATTAATTCCCTCACTAGATCCTCCTGTCCTCTTCCTCCCTTTAATTCTGGCCTTTAGAAGCTTTACAGGGTTTTTAATTACAAGCAGAAAAGGGCATGTACAGTAGTTAAGTAAAATAACAATACTTAAAATTACAACTGAGCCCCAAACGATCGACTGTCTATTCTCTGCCTTAAAATAAAATAGCTTTCATCTTTTCCCCCTTACACCAGCCTCTTCTGCCTAGATAATGCATTTCGTTAGATTTATTTGCTCAGCCCTGAAAACTTGACGCTAAAGGGATTATTTAGTTTTAGAATTGCTGTAGTCCATAGTAATAGCCAACAGGGAAAGGAATGAAGCAGCAATATTAGCAGGGCAATGGGAAGGGAGGGGGGATGGGGAGGGGCTGTGCAGTCCGCAGCTGAGCAAAACTGCTTGCATAAACACCATTAAGAAGATTTAGACATTGCTTTCCTTATCATCAGCACTCCCGGAAGAAATAAAAAAAAAAAAAAAAAAAGAAAGAAAGAAAGAAAAAAAAAGAAGAAAAAAGGGAAAAGAGACAGGCCGTGACTTGCTGTGTATGCGTTTCCATTAAAGGTTCAATAGGAAATAAAACCAGCTGAGAGTCCAAAAGCAATGATGCTACAGACCTAACCATACTACCTCATCATGGTCCAAAAGAGATATTTGTTCCACATGTTACCAGAAGGAGCAGCTGGATAGAGAACAAAACACCCAGCGTCGCTCCATCTGTGGCTGTTGCCTGGGTTGGTGCTGCGCCCCCATTTACCACAGCCCCGTCCCTCTTCCACACACCTCGTCCACACACTCACATCCCAGGATAAAATATTCCTGATTTTCCAGGCTCCACTCGAACCACTAATGTTCAGGGTACTGAGGATAAGAACTGGTGGGAAACAGGAGGAAACTATAATGACTGGAAAGAAGGGCTAGCCCTGTGCGCATCTGCAGGACTGAAAGGCTTGTGTAAGCAAGAGTGGGATGAGAGGGGGCCATACACGAGGAGGAGGGGGGTGAGGAGACTGTGGCCAGAACTCCAGCGGGAATGTGGGAAGACATCTCAGCAGGTGGGAGTGGCTTTAAAGAAGTGCTGGAATCCAACAGACTATTCCCAGGGAGAGTCTATCAGTCTGTCTGTCTGATAAGTTCTGTGGGCACCTAGGGCAATGGAAATGTTGCAACTAGGCATTGCGTGGCTTGTAGACTACCAAGAACGGATAATAACTCTGCTGTGAGAGTCCAAAAAAATTACATTTGGGATTTTAAACACTGTTCCATTTTCTAGACGACTTCTTAGCAAGACATCGCTGAATGGTCAAAGGGTGTGCGTGTGTGTGTGTGTGTGTGTGTGTGTATACATACACACACACAGACATAGGGGGCTATTGATGTGACGTATTTCTAATAATTAGAGTTTGTAGTACAGATGAATAACTAATTGGTACTAAACACACATCAACTCGAGGAAAAAAAATTTTATTATCAAACTTGTCTATAAAATATTGGCATCCCTGGGGCTCCACACCTTTTTCTTGTCCTTTCACTCATTCACTGGATATCCCATTCTGTGGGCTCATTCTCCTGGGGGCCAGACATCTCAGGGGCCATTGTGGAGTGTGCCCACAGAACTGTCCTGTTTTTTTTGTTTTTTAGAGGATATGGATTGCTGTGTTCCATGGCAAATTAAGGCAGCTGGCCGCACTCCTCCTACACCAATACTGAGCCAGCAGACACCACAGCCAAAGCAGATGGAAGGAAGGATTCCATGGGCCTCACTCGGTTAGTTAATGGGACAATGATAACAGTTATAATATAATTACAATTTCTTTAGTTCTTATTATTTGGTTCTGTAATATGTGCCATCATATCTCATTGCCTTACAGATGCAGAAGCTGATGCTTGGAGGAGTTAAATAAGTGGGCCCAGTTTCTAAGTTAGGGACTTACAGCTTTTCTGCCTACTAGCTATGTGTGTGCTTTTAACAAGGACTGTACTGTCCGTGCAAGATGAGGGACTGGTGTTTTCAGGACTGTTCATCCTCAGAGCCAAATAGATTGTCCATAGCAAAGTCTTTTTCTTTCTTAATAGACCTTTATTGGAGTATAATTGCTTCACAAAACTGTGTTAGTTTCTGTTGTATACCAAAGTGAATCAGCCATATGCGTACATATGTCCCCATATCCCCTCCCTCTCGAACCTCCCTCCGTCCCATCCTCCCTAACCCACCCCTCTAGGTCATCACAAAGCACTGAGCTGATCTCCCTGTACTGTGCTGCTCTCTTTCTTAGGTTCATTAAACTCTTACAGGGATGAGAGGGTAGAAGTGGGAAATCTTAGATCTTAAAGACTCATACTGTGAGATGTGGAAGTGCAAGAGAGACTTGTCTGGGCTGGACTGTGGTTGTGAGGAAATCCACAGGTCCACAGTCCAGAGACTGGTGCTGACCAGCAAAGGGTCACCTCGTGGCCACCTATTCCACAGGAACCAGGAAGATTTGCCTCATTCATTTGGGCATGCTGAGTGGGCAGACTCTTCTTAGGCTCTCAGCCTTGGGGAGCATCTATCAGGTGTGTAAGGTCTGGTATGGAAATCTGTGGTCAGTCACTTGTGGTTCCCTGTGGTCTTCAACCAACCTCCATGCACCCCAGGACCCCTCGGTCCCTGGGACATTCGGTTCTATACTCAGAGCTCACCGAGGGCAGGTCCTTTTCCCAGTTGAGCTCTGTATCTCCAGCACCCAGACCTTCTAGCACAGAGTGAGAGCTCAGGAAACATCTGTCAAGTACCACTGTCCATTTCACTGCATCCATAGGCTGCCGGGAACCTTTCTTTGTTCACTGCCACCAGCCAGGACTGATTTAACCATTCCAGATAGGCAACTAGCTCTGCTAATTCATATTTTTCTCTAGTAAGAGAATTCTCCACCATCATTAATAACAACACTTAATAAACCCCTTGATAGCAAGTGCTTCCCATTAGCGAACTTTGTCTCTCCCATGGAACGCCAACCTGACTTCCACTGTCTGTCCCCTGTAGAGATGGAGAATAATTAACGATATACCATTCCTTACGTAATAATTCTTCATCTGCTGGAAGGTTATTTACTAGTCTTATAAAAATTGTTTTTCTATTGCCCTAGTCCCAGGGTGCTAGTATAATGCGATGATAGAGAAGTAAGGACTGACACAAACCCTAACCTCCAGTTCTTTCCTGCCATGATTTTAATCAAATATCAAATGAAAAGAAGGGCAAGTAATGAGGGCCCAGGTCAATACCGCTCCGAGATGTCCCACCGCGCAGAGTTGTTTCTGTGCAGCTGGAGCTCATGCTGACATTCTGCAAAGCCCGCCTGCCTGCCCGCCCCCAGCCCCTGGGCCCCGGAGCACATCCACCATGGGCAGACACTTGCCTTCTGGAGGGCCGCTGCCATTACCTGGGATCCTTGAATTCAACATGAGTATCTCAAATGCTTATTCCCATAACCAAATTTTTGAGTGCTTTTGCAATTGTTTCTGGCCTTGTTCCAAGTGCTTTATATATAGTGTCTCTTCTGATCCTCACTACTACTTCTAAAGGAAGTTTTAAACCATCCCCATTTTACAGAAAATGACATGAGAGATAAGACTGGTCCCAGATTAACTTGTCCCAGATCCTGCAGCTTAAAATTGCTAGAGCCAGGATCTGAACTCTGATAATCTGACTCCAGAGCCTGTGCTTATAACCCAATAACATAATGCCACCATGGCTTAGCCCAAGGCCTGGCACACAGCAGGCACCCAGTATATGTCTGGTGAACTTCAATGAGATGGGCGATGTATTTTCTAGGATCAGGTTCTATAAGGGGATCTTTCCCCAAAAGTCTCAGCTTTCCTTTCTAAACATTATTTTGCCTGTCAGACAGTCAAAAGCAAAACTTCCAGAATTCAAAAATAACAGTGACGCAAGGAACCTCATCACTTGGGTGTTTCAGGAGTTCATTTCTTAAAGTCAAAGGATCTCTTATTGTGATGGGAAGGAATAATAAATCTGATTCAAGAAAGAACATAGAATAGTTTTCAAGGAGAGTAAACCCAGTATATTTTAGGTATAATTCATGTAATAAACAAATTCATTATCAAACACTAAACCAAGCATCCAATACGAAGTCATCTGAGACTTAGAAAAAAACAAAAGCAATGGACACTGACCTCAAACATTTACAATATAATTAGAGCGACAAAATGTATGCAGTAGATTCTTGCAGGAAGAAAGGACCATAGGGCCACATAGCCTTCCTTGCCTGAGTCTCAAGGATCTGCGTGATTGCAGTGATGCTGGCCTCTCCCCCTTACTCACTTCCTCCAACCCCAGTGGCCTCCCCACTGTTCCCTGAAGGTGACAAGTAGGTTTCACCTGAGACCCTTTGTACTAGTTGCTTCCTCTGTCAGGAAGGCTCTCACCTGTGTTCTTAATATGTTGTCTCTTCATGTCACTCCAGTGTCAGCTCCAATATTGCCTCCACAGAGAAGGCTTCCCTGAACTCTGAGGCTGAAGTAGACCTTCTGTACACACACACACACACACACACACACACACACACACACACACACACACATCAGTTTTAGTCTATCTCCTGTTGAAATTACCTGATCGTATTTATTTACATGTTAAGCATCTGTCTCCTCCACTGAATTTATACCTCTGGCCATATGTTGACTGTGTCCCTAGCACCTAGATTAATGCCTGGCACTATTATTTGAGTGATTTGATTGCTTTTTAATAAGGCTTTTTGGGGGGGTGTAATTTACATACAAAAAAATTCACCTATTTTAAGAGCATAGTTCAGTAGGTTTGACAAATGTGTACAGTTAGGTAACCGTGATCACAGTCATGATATAGAACATTTCCATCCTCCCAAACTTCTCTCCCGCCTTTTTGCAGTTAATCCCACTCCTCCCCTGGTTCCTGACAATCATGGATCATATACATTGTGTGTGTGTGTTTGTGTGTGTTCAAAATTTCTGAATGTAATTTTGAAATATTTTATTTTATTCACTCAAATTGATTGATTCTTCATTCAATCAATTTTATTGAGTAAATGCTCCCTAGTTGGTGTTTTGATTTGTTTTAACAGATTTATTGAGATATAATGGATATACAATAAAACTTGTATTTTTAAAATGTACAATTTATTAAGCTTTAACAAATGTGTAAACCATGAAACCATTACTACATGCAAGATATCATATCTATCATTCCTGAAAGACTCCTCATGTCCTTTGGTAATCACTCCCTCCCACCCTTCCTCACCATTCCCTATCCCCAGGCAACTATTGTATTGCTTTCTATAATATAGTTTGCAATTAGAAAACTATTTTCTGTAGTTTGCAATTTTATATAAATGGAATCATAAAATATATGTTGGTTTTTGCCTGGCTTCTTTCACTCAGCATAATTATTTTGAGATTCATCCGTGTTTTAGGTGTTTCAAGAGTTCATTCCTTCTTACTGCTGAGTAATATTCTGTTATATGGACATACCACAATTGATTTATTCATTCACTTGGTCATAGACATTTGAGTTGTTTCCAGTTTGGGGCTATTGCAGATGCAGCAGATATGAACATTCATGTACAAGCTTTGAATTGACATATGCTTTCATTCTGAATGAAAGAAGCCAGACAAAAAAGACAATCATACTGTATGATTGCATTCTATAAAATTTTAGAAAATGCAGAAAGCTAATCAATGGTTGCCCGAAGATGGAGAGAGGTGGGAGGGAGAGATTAGAAAGATGTATGAGGAAATTTTTAAGGGTGATGGACATGTTTATTATCTTGATTGTGGTGATGATTTCACAGGTATATACATATGTCAAAACTTATTAAATGAGTAACTTTAATCATGTGCAGTTTATTGAATGTCAATTATACCTTAGTGAACTTTTTAAAATATTAAAAATATGAGAATTAATTAAAGTATATTAGAATTAATTAATTAATATTAGAATTAATTAAAAAAAAAACAAAACCTGTGGTGCATCCACACAATGAAATTCTACTCAGCATTAACAAGGAACAAGCTATACTGAGATGCACAACAACATGGATGAATGAATCTCTAAAGCATTATGCTGAGTGAAAGAAGTAGAATGCAAAAGACTATCAAACATATGATTGTATTTAATGGAATATTAGAGAAGGCAAGAGCATAATGGCAAACATCTGCTTCCAACCAAGAGCAAGCAATAGGTTCCAGATTTATCCCTCCTGCCTAAAACAATCAAAAAAAAAACCCAACCCCAAACCAAGATAAAATATATGAAATGACAGTTTCATAACTTTTTTTGATAAACCTTTTTGAAAAACATATTTGAATCTTTATCAGAACAAATCTCTTCCCTTAAAAAAAAAAAAGGCAATGCTTTTCTAGCTATACAGAGCAAAAGTCAGTCTATATTCTTGCAAAGACATATGTAATCTGCCACTCCCCAAGCACCCCCATTACGTACACATTACTGCATTCACTTCAGGCCAGCAACACTGACTTTGGTGTTTTTTCTCAAAGACTCCAAGCCCACTGTCACTTTGGATTTCCAGATTCTGTCTGGGATGCCAGTACTGCTGATCAATTCATGCTTGTGCCCTCACATACTTCAGGTCTCTGTCCAAATTTTATCTTCCAGTGAGGGCCTCACTCACCAGTGTACTTGGACACCCTCACCCTTAGCCTTTCTGATTTACCTCCCCTGCTTAATTATTCTTCACAGCACTTATTATGATCTGACACACTCTGTATTTTAACTGTTTATTTTTTAGTTTGTCTCTGTGTTCCACTCCTTGAATGTAAGCTCCATGAAGAGACAGCCTATTTTCCCCCTGTTTTCATTACTGCTCTATTCTTAGCACTGAGAACAGTACCTAGCATATAATAGGCACTCAATAAATATGTACTGAATAAGTAACTGAAACAAACAAGCTCGGATAAATGAGCACATGAACAATATTTATGTCATGATATTGTTGAGAGGATTAAATAAAATAAACTCTAGGTAGTGCCCAGCAGGAAAGCAAACTGTAAATCACATTATTAATCTGCTTCTAGTCCTACATGTGGGAAACAGTAGTAGCAGTAGCAGTAGTAGTAGTAGTAGCAGTAATAGTAGTAGTAATAATAATAATAATGGCTAGCATGTATTAGTCAGGCATTATTTTATACATAACTGATTTTTACCTATTAACTCATTTAATTATCAAACAATTTTATGAGATAGGTAAGATTATGACATTCATTCTTCAGATAAGAAAACTGGCACTGAGAGTTAAGTACATTTCCCAAGATTACAGAGCACAGCTGTGGTTTGAACCCTGGCAATCTGGTTCCAGAGCCTGTGATTAGGAGTACTATGCAATACTGTCTCTCTTTTTTTTTTTTTTTTTTTTTGCGGTACGCGGGCCTCTCACTGTTGTGGCCTCTCCCGTTGCGGAGCACAGGCTCTGGACGCGCAGGCTCAGTGGCCATGGCTCACGAGCCCAGCTGCTCCGCGGCATGTGGGGTCTTCCCAGACCGGGGCACGAACCTGTGTTCCCTGCAACGGCAGGCGGACTCTCAACCACTGCGCCACCAGGGAAGCCCTGCAATACTGTCTCTTGAAATCCTAAAACTGAATATTTTCCCTCCCATCTAAAGCTTTCTTTGGCTTTTCTATTTAAAAATATTGCAATTTAAACAGCTAATATTCTCAAAGCTGAGTTTTTATGTAAACTCTGAGTTTATTTCCCATTAATAACAAAAGCCTGAGATAGTTTCTGCATCATGGGTAGCATGGCTTAAAGAATTATCTTGACAGCAGTACAGGTCAGACTGATGGCTGTGATTCCTGTCCACGTGATGGGTAAAGGTCCTGAGGTGTCAAGTGGCATTCTCCTGCCTCCAAACAAGCTCCCATAACCCAGGTGAATATATCAAAAGCACAGCAGCATCTTCACTGTTACCATCAGGATTTCTGGGATTGTGAGGATCTGCATTCTCCAGTAAGCTTCCTGGGTCTTCATGCTGCTTTTTTCCCAATAGTCCCAAGGACTGACTTTTTTAATAGCCAAGAATGCTTAGATACATAAATGAATTGACGAAGAAACCCCTTTAGTCTCAGCTGAAATACTACTTTACCCAAGGTCAAGATTAATTTATGCTCATGAACTGGCCTTAAGTTAAGAGACATGCAGACAGCTTTACTGGCCTGATTTTCATCCCTTTATAAAGTCGAGCACACAGAATCTCCACAGTGGACTTATCCCAGACTTTAAGGGGAAGCGGCATTTGAATTAGGGGTTTTGTGTAGAATATGAAATGGGATTTACAGGCATCATATTTAAGTTTACCGAGTATTTGCACACAAGAGCCTACATGTAATAAAGTTAAATGTGAATGGAAAATAAAACCAGGGGGAAAATATATTTTGAATAGTGGAGGATAAGGAATCTGGGACTGATTTTTATCTGACTGAAGATCTCCTGGTTATGATCTATACTGGCAAATCTATCCCAGAGGCAGCCATGCACATGACAGATAATTCATTTCTTGATGAGTTGGCCCCTTAGATGGTCTCCTTCAGACAAGACCTCACACTTGGGATACAATTTATTACCCTACTCACATCCCTCCCACCCCCACCCCCTGCCTATAGTCATTTTTAAGAATTCTGAATTGAGAATATTTTTCACTTTGATGTAAATTTGAGTTTTCTAGAATTAACCCAGGAAGAGCAAGACCATCACATAGGACATGCTCTTAAAGTGGCCCAAGGAGCAGCAAAACTCAGAAGACTCAACGAACTGTTTTCAAGTTCTAAAAGCATCCCTGCTGACCATGTGACAATAATTTGGATTCAGTTCTAAAAAAGAATTTTGTCTGAGAAAAGAATGAGACCTGAAGATGCAGATATGTGTCCTGCCACCATGGGTTTGGGTGGGAGATGGGATAGAACAGAACAGTGGAAATGTGTGAGACTTCTTGAGAACTTGGGAGCAAGTATTGAAGGGATAAAGAAACTCCAGAATGGAAACAAAGTCAGATCCTTAGGTAAACCCACGCTGTAAAGCTAAGATCTACCTTAGGGAAATCCACATGTGAAAATCACCAGAGCTATTCTCTTTGGGGATATTATAGGATTGTATTTCCTTAGCTACCTGAAGTCAGTGGTGGCTATGGGATTTCCTTGCTGAGTAAGGTGTGAGCAGAAACTTTAAGAATCAGTGTGTACTTCTACTTTTCCATCTGACATGGTGAGCAGCAATGTTTAAGATGTAGCTGCTTCAGAAGTCTGGATTTCTGCCAGTCTAATATGAACAGGTAAAGTAAATGAGAAAAACTCTTTGTTGCCTTAAGTCACTGAGCTTTTCGGGGATGTTTGTTACTGTGTATACCTTAACCTACCCTGACTAATACATTAGGAGAGGCAAATGATTGAAATATTTAAACATAAAATGTATTTGAAATTAAAATAGGCCTTGGGAACAAGATATTCAGAACTGCATTTCCTATTAGGAAAGGTATTTCTGGCTCACTTCCCTTTATGAAATCAGTTGAAAATAACACAGGGAATTAAAAAAAAATTTTTTTTAATCTTTCAAATTAGATGAAACTTGGAGGAGACACAACTCTGAAGCAAAGCCATAAAAGTAGCTGCCTGATGTCTTAAAAATTAGATCTGAGTAAAGGAAAATATGCCTCTGAAGATCTCAGGCAGTACCTGAGACTCTAAGAGAGGTGGTCCATCCCACAAAACCAAAATCCACTCCCTTCCTTGGAAAAACAAGCTCAAGTGTGCAGACGGTCTGTGGTGGCATCTCTGGATGCAGTCTGATACATGGGCTTGGGTGCGGGAAGGACTGAACATGGAAACACAGACGCACTGTATTTGCAGGAAATCTGCTGAAAGAGTGGCAGCTGACATTGACATTGTGGTGGCTGATCTTGGTCAGCCAAAGAAAAAATTTAAACCAGCAATTTTCCAACTGTGATCCCTAGGTCAGCATTACCAGAATCATCTAGGAACTTTTTAGAAATGCAAATCCTCGGGCCCCACCACAGACCGACTGAATCAGAAAGGCGAAGTTTTTTATAACCTGTACTTTAATAAGCCTATTAATGTTCTGATGCAACTCAAATTTGAGAACCACAGCTCTAATTCATCACCCAAAGGGTTCTTCATATTCAGAATTTCACTTGAACCAGGCAGACCCGTTCCCAGACAACAGAATGAAATCCACATTGCCACTGCCCACTTCACTCTCCTGACCCTCCTTCCCACTCTTCCTCAGTAAGTATCAGGTCCCAATTTCAAAATCTCTTATACAAAAATACTGAGAAAAAAGAAGAATGACTAATAAAACATAAAAATATAATACTCACCAAAAAATTATATCAGAAACAAATGAAAATCAGATATAGATATTTTCTCATGAAAGTAAAATACAGACAGGAAAAGAAAGCAATAACAACAACAACAGCAAAAACTATGGCCCTCAGGCTTCCCTGGTGGTGCAGTGGTTAAGAATCTGCCCACCAATGCAGGGGGCACAGGTTCAAGCCCTGGTCTGGGAAGATCCCACATGCTGCAGAGCAACTAAACCCATGCACCACAACTACTGAGCCTGCACTCTAGAACCCGTGAGCCACAACTACTGAGCCCACCTGCCACAACTACTGAAGCCCGCATGCCTAGAGCCCGTGCTCCGCAACAAGAGAAGCCACCAGAGTGAGAAGCCTGCACACCGCAACAAAGTGTAACCCCCATTTGCTGCAACTAGAGAAAGCCCGCGTGCAGCAACGAAGACACAACACTGCCCAAAATAAATACATAAATAAATAAATTAAAAAAAAAAACTATGGCCCTTCTAAAATAAGAATTTATAAGCATGTATGTGATGCTAACGCCTAAGAGAATGAACTATTTGCTTTTTTGGAATGGCCTGGAAAGACTCCAAGAATCACCATATTATGCATGGTACTATATCACACATCATGCTGAGCAATAGAACAGAACTATTAAGGGAGAGGCTAGGCAAACAGCATAGGCTTAATACACTGTACTTGCTCCCTCTAGTCCTATAGCCATGGCCTGCAAGTGTCAGGTAGATGACCCAGAAGTTTCCTGCCCTGGTAGATGGGAATGGAAGAGTACAGAAAAATAACTAAAGGTGTTGACTGGAGAGCCCATGAGGGTGAATAATGGTGTCATAAAATATGAGCTAGGATGAGACAACCCAAGCCAGTGACCAATCAAGAATCCCACTGTTTCTCAGAGGATCAACAGAAAGCCGACCTGAGGACCAAGTAAACAAATAAGCAGCACTGGGACTTCACTGTGAAAGGAGAACACATCACAAGGAGTACTAGCCAGGGACAGGTTGGCAACATAATGCATGGAGGATCAAAGGATGGTGGAAGAGTAAGATGCACTCTCCCCTACCCTGTCCCTCATCACGTAGCCACAGGACCTAGATCACCTCTGGGAAGAAGGGAAGGAGTAGAAGGAAGCAGAATAATTTCCCAGTTGACTGAGCTTAAATCTAGAGTCATGTGATTAGTTACCTGAAATAGACATCTAATTGACAAAGAAAAAATTTGCCTCATTACTTATCATTGGGAATGAAGTAGTGAAGGCATGATGATGAAATCAGTCAGTCCCTGACACAGAGATTCTAAATCCTTTGGAATTTCCTGGACGATAGGAGTGTCTTTTGTTCTAATGAGGTGACTGTCCGTGGGTTCCTGAAAAAATTCAGGATGGGGGTTGGTCACCTGAAAGACAAAGCCATGATTAGAAGCTTGGAATTCTCAGCTCCACCCTATTGTCTGAGAAGGGCAGAGGGTCTGGAGGTTGAGTTAATGATTGATTATGCTTACATGATGAAGCCTCCATAAAAATCCCCAAAGTACAGAGTTCAGGGAGTTTCTAGGTTGCTGAACACATGGAGGTTCTGGGAGGGTAGTGCATGATCACCACGGGAGAGGGATGAAGACATGAAAAAGTGTGCACTGGTTCTTAAACTCCCTCTACCCCAAAAGGTGAGGCACATCACTTCTACTCATATTTCATTGTGCAGAGCAAATCACATTTTTATACTTGCATGGCTATGGAGAGATGCAATTCTACCATAAGGAGCACACTTTAAACAATCCTAGTGCTATAAGCAGACTTCAACTCCAGAAGTTAGCAAGAGAGAAACAACAATAACAAAAGTTAAGCGAAGCAGACTGATGTGATTAATTAAAAACAAACAGAAACAATAAGAGAAATAAATACACTCTGAGTTTCCTCCAAATCTAATTTCTCCACCCTTCCTAGCAGTAGTTTAGCTGGGTACCTGTAAGCCCTGTGAAGACCATAATTTTCAGTCTCATCTGTGGCTCTGTGGGCCATGTAATTAAAGCTTTCACTAATGGATGTGAACAGAAATGATGGGTGCCCCCTTCTATGTCATTTATTTTAAAGGAGATGTATGGCTTAGGGCTTCCTCCCCACTCCCTTCCCTATTCTGGAATGCAGACTTGGCAGTGATCCCACTTTGGCCATACAGATGAAGAAAGTAGCCTTGGAGTAGGTGGAACTCTCGATGGGGAAATTGGGTCTTGGGGTGACTTTGTGAAACAGACATCTGACTACTCTGGACCAGCTGGACTGTTGTGTGAAAGAGAGCTCAACTTCTATCTGGTTTAAGCCACTATACTTTGGTGTCTTTTTGTTATATCAGCTTAGATTTTACCCTGATTAAAATGATATATAAAAGCCAGTCTTTTTAAAAGGGCTATGAAATAAATGATGCTAGGTAATGTAGTTAGGTAATCAGGAGCCAGCACAAAGTTAGAAATGAGTGTGAGGAAGTGACCTCAAATAATGAAGGAACTCAGCAACATATAGCATGTGCTTTCTTTGACACTATGCAAATAAATAACACACCTGAATGAAATGATGACTTTTCTATGAAAATTCACTTTTCCAAACTCTACCTCAAAGAAAATGTATAACTGAAATGGTTTCAGAGGTGAACACAATCAAATAATTGAGACAGATAAAATTTCAACACTATGTAAACTGTCCTAAGCCATAAAGAGAAAAATAACTCTTCCAAACTCTGTCTGGAAAGTGTGAATAATTTTGACAATAGAACTTGACCAAGATGGCACAAAAATAGAAAACTACATATCAACTTACTCAGTATATCATCATAAAAATCATAAATAAAATATTACTTGCCTAATTAAAAATACTATTTAGCAACAAAATAAAAGTATAATGTACCACAACATGAGAGTATTTTGCTACTAGAAACATTTTAATAGAATGATCTACATTAGGAGAAAATCTGAGATGATCCAAATATTTTAAAAATAAAACATAATATATATTCCTGATTTGAAATGTCTTACTATAATAAAATTAATAGAAATATTCTTATTATAATTTTATATATACAATACTAGCGTTAATTTTATGTATACAGTGCTATGGTTAATTTCACTAGAAGCATTTCTATTAGAGTAGGAAACAAGAAAAGGAAGCCACCATCAACAACTTTATTTAGCATTGCTCTGAAAGTTCAGGTAATGCAATTCAGCAAGAAAAGGAATATAAGTGGTATAAAATTTAGAAAAAAGAAGGCAAAACAATTATTTTTAGCCCATGATATAATCTGGAAAATCCAAGAAGATCAACTGAAAAATATTTTTAAGAAAAGAGAGAATTCAATAAGGTGACCAGCTACAATATTAAGCACAAAAAATAGCTTTTCAGTGGCCAAGTAAGCTCTGAACGCTGATGGAAAAATATGTTACTTAAAATAGAAGTATGAGTTACTAAAGAAAAACTTTGAGAAGTGTGCCACACTTATATGAAGAAAAGTTCTAAGTTTTGTTGAAAGGCAAAGAATACTTGACTAAATGAGAGATCTACTGTGTTTTGCTTACAAGGACTTTATGTGATAAAAATGTTAATTATTTCTAAGTTAATCTATAATTTCAAAAAAAATGCAATGAAAAGGCAAAACGATTTTTCTTTTAGACAGGAGTATTCCAAATTTCAGATGAAAATAAACATTTGAGGATAGCCAGAACAAATCTGGCTAAAACAAAAATCATGAGGGGGCGGTATACCAAATAGTAAAACATATGATAAACTTACAGTAATTAAAACAATCTGGTACTGGCACATGAACAAACAGACCATTGGAAAAGAGAGTTCAGAAATAGATCCAAGACCATATGGGTATTAAGTTTATGAAATGTGGCATTACCATTCAGTGGGAAAACGATGAATTAGTAAGCAAAGTATGTTGTGGCAACAGGCTAGCCATTTGGAACAAATAAACCTTAATCACTATCTTATTTATTATATCAAAAATGAATTATTTGCATCAAAAATTTAAACATGAAAAATGAAATCATAAGTAATAAATAACAGGAGAGAATTTATTTGTAATACTTATGCAACCTTAGCAATAATTATGAATATATGCAATGAAATCAAGATGTTTTTCTATCAGATCAAAAATTTAAAATACACTATATAGTTGCACAATAGATATTTTCACAATTACTGGTGAGATTGCAAATTAAGGAAAGCTTTTTAAAGGAAAGTTTGGCAATTTTTAACTAAGCAATTCCAAGTCTAAGAACTTAACTTTCAGGGGTTTCCCTGGTGGTACAGTGGTTGGGAATCCGCCTGCCAATGCAGGGGACACAGGTTCAAGCCCTGGTCTGGGAAGATCCCATATGCCGCGGAGCAACTAATCCTGAGAGCCACAGCTACTGAGCCCGCGTGCCACAACTACTGAAGCCCATGCACCTAGAGCCCATGATCCGCAACAAGACAAGCCACTGCAATGAGAAGCCTGTGCACCACAACGAAGAGTAGCCCCCTCTCACCACAACTAGAGAAAGCCTGCGTGCAGCAACAAAGACCCAATGCAGCCAAAAATAAATTTAAAAAAAAAAATTAACTTTCAGATGTACTTGCACATTATGTAAACCTGTACATAGAAGAAAGTTTATTTCAACATCATTAGTAAAAGCAAAAAAAAAAACAAAAACAAAAAACCAAACCATTTAAATGTCCATTACTACATGACTGGTAAATAAGGTAAGGCAAATCTCTACAATGAAATACTATTTTGCCATAAAAATAAATGTGATAGATCTGTATATGCTAATAGGCAATGGTATTTAAGTTTTATTGAGAGAAATGAAAGATACAGACATGTAGAGTATGCTATATTCATGTGATTTAAGTATATAAATCTAAACATGCAAGTATACCTCGTATTATTGCACTTTGCTTACTGTGCTTTGCAGATACTGCTTTTTTCCAAATTGAAGGTTTGTGGTAACTTGCGTTCAGCAAGTCTATTGGGGCATATTTTCAACAGCATTTGCTCACTTCCGGTCTCTGTATCACATTTTGGTAATTCTCACAATATTTCAGACTTTTTCATTATCACTGTATTTGTTATGGTGATTTGTAATTTATGATCTTTTATGTTACCATTGCAAAAAGATTACAACTGGAGGAAGGCTCAAATAATGATTAGCAATTTTTAGCAATAAAGTACTTTTAAATTAAGGTATGTATATTATTTTTTTTAGACAATTCTATTGCACACTTAATAGACTACTGTATAGCATAAACATAATTTTTATATGCACTGGGAAAGGAAAAAATTCTTGTGACTCGCTCTGTTGCAACATTCAATTTATTGTGGTGGTCTGGAAATGAACTTGCAATATCTCCTAGGTATGCCTGTATGTCATTATATACCTTTAATTATCTTTTATGCTCCAGCCACATCAGACTCCCTACTCTTCTGCCAACACACACCTGCCTCAGGCCTTCGCCCTGGGGACCCTGGTCTCCTGTGCACCTTCATGGTTACTTCCTCCTCTCCTTACATATTTGCTTAAATGCCACCCTCTTAGTGAGGCTAACCCTGATGCCTCTGTTTAAAATTACAACCCCTCAAGACCTGTAATGTATCCTCAATGCCTTTAACAGTGCCTGACAAACAGGAGGCACTGAAATAAATTGTTGGTGAATAAGTGAATGAATGAATGACTTAGTGCAGTAGTGCACTACAAGTAGTGCACAACAGTTGTCTTTATATTCTCCACCTTCTCTTCATTACTTGATTTTTATATGTGCTGATTTTTCACATTCCATTGTTGGTAAAATGTTCTCTCTCTGTTTTAATTTGCATCTACCTGATTGCTAGTAAAGATTAGGCATATTTCTTAGCTATTTGGGTTCCTTCCTCTCCCAATTACCCATTTATACTATTTGCTCACTTTTTCTTTTGGGTTGTTTTTCTTCTCCATAGTGATTTGTAAGAGATCTTTTCATACTCTGGAAACTAACCCCTTTTTTAAAAAAATTATTTTATTTTATTTATTTTTGGCTGCATTGGGTCTTCATTGCTGCTCGTGGGCTTTCTCTAGTTGTGGCGAGCAGGGGCTACCCTTCGTTGTGGTGTGTGGGGTTCTATTGCAGTGGCTTCTCTAGCTGCAGCATGCAGGATCAGTAGTTGTGGCTCTCAGGCTGTAGAGCGCAGGCTCAGTAGCTGTGGCACATGGGCTTAGTTGCTCTGCAGCATGTGGGATCTTCCTGGACCAGAGCTAGAACCCATGTCCCCTGCATTGGCAGGCGGATTCTTAACCACTGCGCCACCAGGGAAGCCCCTAACCACTCATTTTTATATCAATGGTTGATATCTTCTCCTAGCTGGTGACTTGTTTTGTAAAAGTTTTATGGTTTCTTTTACCACACGAATGTTTTTTATTTTAACGTATTCAAATTTATCAATATTTTTCTTTATAGTTTATGCTTTTTTGTCCTCTTTAAGATATCTTTCTTTCCCTCAATGTCATGAAGATATTCTTCCACCTTTCTCCTGAAAGTTTTACAATTTTATTATTTTATAAATACACACACTTTTCTGCTCTCCATACCCAATTCTCCATACACAGCTCTATTTTAATTTGGTTAAACTGTTATTCAGTGTTTGCATTATTATTATTATATATCCTTAATAAATGAATCAAGTATTTATTTTGTAGTATACCAGATAAATTTTTCTTGCAAAACATTTTCAATCTGGATTTTATGATTGCTTTTGTTTTTTCAGTTGTTTGATTGTCTATGTACTTATCACTAACTCATACTGAGAACCAGTTGTCTAAATCTACTCTCAATACATTTAGACACATCAGATACTAATTTCATCTTCTTGAGTAATATTTCCTAGAGACTTCCAACCTCTTCCAATCTGAACATGTTGCTGTGACTGCCATGTTGTCCTCCTAGGAACTCTACCATTACCTAGAGGACTTTCTTTTGCTTTAACCCTGTGTGAATCTTCTGTTTCCGGATTTCATCTCCTTATTTTGGTGGAACACATCTTCCATTAAACTTTCTGAGAAAAAGTGCAGGCAGGTAAATATTTTGAGATCTTGAATGTCTAAAAATATTTTTAGCCTAACCTCATATTTAATTTATAGTGTGAAAGGGTAAATAAGTTATACGTTATCAATAATTTTCCTTCAGAATTTTGTGGCATTTTCCCCTCGTGTTCAGTTCCTATAAGGGCTCATATATTTCTGATTCATCTTTACTCCTAAAAAGTAACCCTTTGAGTTCCAACAGAAAATATGGAGCGTTTACTAGGGTCCTTCATCTTCAGTGAACTACAATTTTTGTCTAATGTGACCCCCGTAAAACTGCCAGAAGTTCTGCTCAGCTTTTCAACTACTTATCTTTTTTCTTTTCAATCTTTCAGCTACCTTTTCCAATTAGCAAATATCACAAGGGAAAAAGCAGTGCAAAAAATAAGGTTTACCTCCCCAGCCTTTCCTTCAGTTCGGGATATTGGCCTTACAAATCTTTGCTTCTTCACTGTCTTTGTGGCTTTATGATGGCTTCATACTGATTAGATAGATGATAGATGGATGGATGATAGATAGAGAGATAGACATATAGATAGTCTAGCTTTTCTGTTTTTTTCTCAGTGAGAGTGATGGTCCAAAACTAGTCCATTTTAATCTACCTTTCCAATAGTAAAAACCTCTCTCAATATCAAACTACATCTTAAACACATTTATAAGCAATTCTTTTCTAACTTCATCTTCAGTTTCATTTCCAGATGTACTTGTTCTTCCCCTTCCTGAGCTTTCTATGCCTCTGTGGTCTAAATTAAGCTTCTTCTCTACTTTCTTCACTGACAGCTTATAATTCAAATTTATTGACTTTGCTAAATTATTAGTACTGTTCAACTACTCTCCAGCTAGTCACTTTATATTGCTGCTTCCTCTTTTTTCTTTAATCTCATGGGTCAGATTTAGTGAGGTTTTAAAGAGAGTGTAATTGTCAATTCACCATCACTGCCCAGGAATTCCTAACTAATTTTAACTATTTTACAAAAGTATATATGTATTTAAGGCAATAAATTTCTAAATATTACTTTAGCTGTATCCTGTAAGTTTCAAGATGTATTTTTATTATGAGTTCTGAATATTTTTAAATTTTATTAAAATTTATTCATTTCTTCATTATTTTTAAGCTTCTTACAGGAATTTCAAAATATTTGAGGTTTGATTATATCTTGTTTATTGATTTCTTATTTTATTACCTTTTAGTTAGAGCATATTTTCTATATAGTATTGATTATTTGAAATATATTATGATTTACTTTGTAGCCTATGTATAGTCAATTTTTATGTGTTCCATGTGTGTCCATGTGTTCCATAAAATATATATATCATATAGATGATATATTTTCTAATTGTTGGATATAAAACTATATATCAATTAAATCAGGATTTTTTGTATTATTAAAAATCTTCAATATCTTTATTTTTTGTGCAGTTGAACTACTAATTACTGAGAGTTATAATAGTGTATATTTTTAATCTATCCTTTTAATTCTATTACTTTGCTTTATATGTTTATTATATTTAACATATAATATATGCAATTGAATGCAGGTTCAGGATTATTTTATCTTCATAGTGAATTATTCCTTGTATCACTTTCTATTTGTCCTTTACTTCACTCTATTTCTTTCTGCCTAAAAGTCTATTTTGCTGATATTAATAAAATTATATCAGCTTTCATTTGTCCAGGATTTGACTTAGAATGTCTGTTTCCATCCTAATATTGTCAACATTTCTGTCACTATATTTTAGGGTTCTTTTTGAAACTACATATATGGACTTAAAAATTATCCCATCTGAGGCTCTCTCCTTTCACTGGTATATCTAATTTGTTTAAATTTATTGTTATTACTTGAAATACCTGAATGTTTTACAACTTTATTTTGTCCTTTATATTTGCTTAATTTCCTTTGTTTCTCTTCCTTCCTACATTGAGATCCTTAAATTCCTTTTTGCTTCTACTGTTTTGAAAGTTTTGCCTTCTATTACTGTTCTTTTACTGTATCCAATAAGGACAAAAGCTAAGCAATACCTCTAGTTCTCTCTAAGCAATACAAATCTGCTAAAAAATGCACTGATTTCAAATTTCCTCACTTTATTATTGTTGTCTTGTATTTTGCGTCCATCTTTTTCTGTAAAATCCCCAAGTTAGTCTGTATGATTATTATTGTTTTATTTAGTCAATGCTGTTTAGATTTGCCCCAATAATTACCATTTCCTTCAAACACCATTGCTTTTTGCACCACAAGCATTTTTTCTGTGTTTAAGTTCCTTCTTCCTGAAATATATCCTTTACTCTTTCAGAGGGAGACTGGGAGAGCTCGGTGTGCTCCATCTTTGTTTTTCTACAATGTTTCTTCAGTTTGCCCTCACTATTGAATAATAATTTGAGTATAATATTGTTGCTTTGAAATTATTATTTTCCTCTCTTCAAGCTCTCATTACTGTGAAATGCTCATGACAGTCTGATGGTTATACCTCTTTAGATATTTTGTCTTTTCCCTTTGGCTGCTCTTACAGTTTTCTCTGTATTTACAGTGATCTGTAATTTCACTACCATATATCTAAGTGGAGATTTCTTTGTGTTTATCCTGGTTGAGACTCACAATATTTTTTCAATCAGAGGATGTATGTCCTTCATAAATTCTGGAAAATTTTTCATCCTTGATCTTCCCATTATGTTAAAATAGTGCCTCTTCTTATACTGATTGTACTATTGTTGTGAGACAGTGATGAATCTACCTGTTGTATCCTACAAGCATCTTACCTCTTTCATTTTTTCCCCATCTCTTCTTGTCTCTTACTACTAAATTCTGGGTATTTTCCTCAGATCTACCGTCTTGTTCTAGTTCATTTTTTAACTATTTCTAATTTATGTTCAACATCTTAGGGAGTTTCTAAAAGTTTATTTTGTCCTCTTTCAAATTTATCTGACTTTTTCTTCATAGAAACTTGCTTTTTTTTAGAATGAGTCATTATTTCATATCTTTAATCATTTAAAACATACATATTTTATATTATTCTTCAGATTTTTCTATTATTTCAGATTCTTGGTGTTCTAACCATATTATGTGTTGTTTCTGCTGATTCTTATTCATGGTAAGCTGTTTCCTCATGTTCTTAATTGTTTTAAATTGTAAGCTCATTTATTACTGAGTCATAATTAGTTAACTATTGTCACAGTAATCCTTTATAATAAACCATTTTAGAATTCAGTGTTTAGCAGACTCAATAATGGTTATTGTTAAGCATTTAATTTTGTCCACAGGTCTGTGGATCATCTGGAATTTGGGTGATCTGGGCTGGGCTCTTGCTAAGTTTGGCTCTAAGCTTCAGGTTGGGACCAGATGTGAGTCTGGAACAGACATGGAACAGATATGAGTCTTCATATCTGTTCCTTATCTGTTTATTTTGAGGCACAAGCTGAAATGGCAGCAGCTACCCAAGAGATGGTTTCCTCATAGACCAAGCCCAGCTAGTCAAGTACATTTCAAACCTTTGCTTGATTCATGTCCATTAATAATCCATTGGCCAGAGCAAGCCACACAGCCAAGCCCAACATCAATGAGGTGGAGAAATATATTCCACCTCTAATTGAAAGAACTACAAAATCACAATGTAAAGGGGGTATTAATAGGGAAGAGTAAAGAACTGAAAACAATAATGCAATCCACAACAAGGTACCTTCTTTTTTCTGTGAGGAATCTATCTGGCCTGCATTGTGGGAACTTTCCTCCAGAGTGGTTTTGCACTTGCTTTGTTCAAGATTCCCAAAGGACCAATTTCTATATCAATTTCCAGGCTCAGTTCCAAGAAAATGTTGACAGTATAAATTCAAATCCCATAGCCACATAAGGTTAAGCCTATGCTTTGGAATTTTCACATCCCTGACTCCCTGCATGTAGAGAGAGAAAAATCTTTATCATCTTTCTGTGCCAGTGAGTAGATTATTTTCCTGATTTCCTTAGAATACAGCCCTTCATGGATCCTGAATTTATGAGGGTTTCTTACGTCTAACTCTCTACCTGACACAGCACCAGAGTCTCATCTCATGCTTCCTTATTGGTTCGAACTCAAGTTTCAAGCTTCATAAGACCTTCCTTCCCTCAACATAAGGCAAACCTAACATAAATTCACCTCCTAATCCCTCTCATTTCAAGTTTCTTCTTGTCTTCTTGCACTCAGATATTTCTCCTTCTTTAATGGGAACTCATCTTCACAATGAAATGAATGTTTTATGCACCATTTCTTGATGTTTGTAATGGGAAAGTTTTCATTGAATTCAAATTGCTACTGATTATAAGGTACGCTATTATTTTTTGTACCAGCACCAGGATGGGATGATAATAATAACACTGTCAATTAAACTATAACACCAAATTATCTTATGGCTTAGAATTTTCTATATTTAGACTTATTTAAATATTGAATTTTATCAGCTATCACTCCCGTGCATACATAAAAAAGGAAAATAAGTAAAAAAAAAAACATCAGTCAAGGTAGTCCTGAAACAATTTTACACTCAGAGTCTGATGCTTCTAAATCACCTTTTGACTCAGAATTATTAATACATGTGTTTTTTCCTCACACCTTTATTTTCTTTTATTAGGAGAGGCGATGCTGCAACAGTTTTTAGAAAGCAATTTATTATCAGTTCTTTTTTTACTCCAAGTTGCTGCTGTCCACTGTGCAAATTTTGACACTGATGTTTCTTGATCTTACCATAATGTGTTAAAGGAAGGTGTTCAGATGATAACAGGGACTCATTTTCCTTCCCCAGATGGTCCTTAAACCGTTTGCTGATTAAAATGTTAAGGGACTACAGTTACCAGTCCTATCATCAGGAATATCCACCAAGTTTGTACATGCGCAGGCAATGAGAAGGCCATCATTTTCAGACATCAGTGTTGAAATGTGAAAAACATGCCTCTTAGAATCAATAAAATATGGCACTATGTATTTTTGCTGTAACTAGAAATCAGTACCACTTTTTAATAAAACCAAAATAAGCCCCTGAATAAGACCTGCTCAAGCAACAGGCACATATGTCTAGAAAAAACAAATGTGAAATTATATACCTATGATAATAATAGCTGACATTTGTTTGGTGCTTACTCTTGCCAAGCACCATGCTAAGCATTTTAGCTGTATTCTCTCACTCAATCCTTACACAATCCTATTTAACACACAATCCTATTTAAATCCTCTTTTAACCCTCATGCAATCAAAATTTGAACCCACTACCATTTGCAAGTGTAATGAAAATGTAGCATCCATTGCTCTCTAATTGACCTCTCACCCAACTGAGTAGGAGTCCGAATGTGTGGGTAGAGACATTCAACTTCAATTACCGATATCTCAGTCTCTTACCTAGGAAAGGGCCTTGCACTTTTGAGGGACTCAATATTATTATCAGTGGTTGAATGAATGTTGGCAAGATATAATACATAATAGTCCCAGTAGCTCTAATATGTTGAGTGTGTAGTATATACAAGACACCGTGCTAAGTGCCTAGATATATAAATATCTTCATCTTTAAACCTCCTAACAAACAGATTGCATAGTAGGCATTTTAAAGAACAGGAAACTGAGCCTCAAAGAGGCTAAGTAACATGACCAAGCCCACACAACCAGTAACTGAGAGAACTATATTTGGATCACAGTCAAGCACAGTTTGTCTACCAACTCCCACTAGCCTCCAACAGGGTGTATAATTATGAGATGCCCTGCTTTGGAGGTGCATTTAAGATTATCCGGGGGCTCCCGCATTTTCCAGGTTAGACTATAAGTCACTGAATCTGAGCTCAGTCATCTCTGGGAATGTTCTAGGGATAAATAAATGTCCTCTTGCAGAGTCATCACTAGGGTGCTTATGCACCACTCAGGTATTCAAATGGTTCGGCAGAATTTCCATCTCTCTTCTTAAACCTCTGACTCAATCCGCCTACCATAACCTAACCTGTAATTGAATTAACTCCTAATAAAATGACATACCTTTTGAGCCTGTCTTCAGTATAACTTCAGAAATTATCCCTTGCCAATTTTTCCAGGTCAAATAACATTTTGTGTCAGGTGATTAGTGAGAAATTCTGATGTCATTCATTTTACTCTGTGTGTACCTTGCAGGAAAGGAAGAGCTGGGATACACTGACAGTGCCATAGAAACATAGATTCGCTTAGGTTTTACGGTTGTAATAACAAATCTTTAAGGCTCATTTCAAATTATTCCACGTCCAAGAAATCTGAGATTCCCTTATTTGTCTTTCCGTCAAACTCCCATAGTACTTTGCTTGTAGTTCAGTACTTATCATAGTTTACTTTTATTACAATTATTAATATGTACCCCTCCCACCTAAATTGTGAGTTCCTTATGTATAAAGACCCCCTCTTACTCTTCTTTTGGTCCTTAATGGCTCCCAGCACTATTCTTTGTACATGGAATTTGCTCACCAAATATTTGTTGAAGTGATCCAAATATGTTTATGTTCATATGTTCAATATTGGACACTAACTCTTATTCCAATTTGATTTCTCTTGACCTGATTATTACACTTTGCGTTTTGAGAACATTCCATTCTTTCAGTTTCTTTCTTTTTTAAAAAAAATACACACACAATTAAAACAAATCTCAGAGCTTGGCATCTTTCCAAACACACCAATAGTTGCCTTGCCCGTTTTAGCTGCACTGAACTCAATCAACCTAACCCTCCACAAAGCCCAATGGTGAGTGGTGAAGAGTTCTGTGAAGTCACGGAGATTACTGACTTATAAATGCTCCAGATCTTCCATGGTGAGCTTTCTCTTATTCACTGTGATTTCTGGAAATTCTTTGCTTTATCAGCTCTTGGTGCAGTGTGCCATGCAGTAGGCACTCAATTAGTATTTAATGAATGGAGTTGAATTCCTCTTGGCCCCATTTACCAGAATCAAACAAGTGTGTTAGGAAGTCCTATGATAAAGGATTAATCACTCAGCAAATAGCCAGAGAGGACTCCTCATTGGGGCCCAACCCCATGACAAAGGTAGAGTCTGAGAAGTTTTCTTTAAAACCACAAATTAAAGATATTGTCATGGTTCCATTCTGCTACAACTTAAATCCATATTTTCCACTTATTGTTAAATTCCTTCTATATCCAAATGACCTTCAAACAATTTAAAAACTAAAAGAATAATAATTAGGCAACTGAAAAGATTCTTGGTATTTATTTGGTTTCCAAATAAGGACTGAAATTGATTTTTTCAAAAAACCTCAACAGATATATTTGGGAAAGATTGTGGCCAGCGGCTTGGGTAGATTTGGCTGTGACTTATTAAAGTGTCCTTGCAAGCAGTCTAGAAGCCTCCACTGAGAAAGGAAGCAACAATGAGCACCTGAAGAATGCAGTCACTTCTGATTCAATTTTTCTCACTAACACATTCTCTGTGGGGCTCTTACCTGGCTGCTGACTTCACATACTTGAAGAGTTGTCATGGGCAATATTAGACTTGTCTGTGTAGACCCAGGGCTAAAATGAGAACCAAATGGTAAAAGTTACAGGGACACAATTTTTGATTTAATATTTTACAAGATATTTAATTATTATAAATTATATGACTACAACAAATTTTAATTATGCTCATAGACTTTTTTCTAATAGTAAATGTAGGGCTTTTTTGTAGGTATATGGAAAATCTGGAAAAAAAAAAGTCACTCATAATCCCATCAACCAGAAATAATCACTGTTATTTTGGTGACTGTCATAAATGTACTGTTTCTTGGTTTTGTTTTTTTTTTTAGTTGGAGTACAATTGCTGTTTTAAAACAGAATTTTCTTTCATCTGAACAACACTGAAATGGATTGAGCTGTGTGGGAAGTTGGGGTACCCCACCTTTAGAGGTGTGCAAACAGCAGCTGACCTTTCTGTCAAGGTGGGGAGTTGAACATATGAGCCCTTCCAAACCTGTAGGCTTTGAACCCCTTGGGGCGCAGGCAGTGATCATGAGGGGTCTTCAGATCCACATATATGTGTATATATATATATTTTCCACTCAGCAGTTTTATTACTACTTTCAGATGGATGGTCTCTCCTTCTACAGACATTTTTTTCAGCTTTATTGAGGTATAACTGACAAAATTGTGATATATTTAAAGTGAAGATCACGATGGTTTGATACACAGATACATTGTGAAAGGATTCCTCTCATCTAGTTAATTAACACATCCAACACCTCACATATTTATTTTTATTTTTGGTGAGATCCATATTTTTTTTTATTTGCTCTTTCAAAGAATGTTACAAGTGTTACTAACATTTAAAATAGTTCTCATTTTGGAAAATTTAGTAAGTAGAAAACTAGAAAATCTTTAAAGCCCCTTCTTCCCTGCAGGTTTAGAGCAGGGGTCCTTCCTCACAGCAGGTTTGGAGAGAGAGAAAGGGTTCTTTCTTGCTTGCGCGGTCTTCATCAGCCTAAGAGCACTGACATATTGAGCCTTGAAATGAACTAGCTCTCCCTATACTTCAACCCACAAACAACCCTTTGACTAGGCACTACTTTATTTTGATTTTATAGATGAGGAACCGAGATTTAAGGAAATGAGGTAACTTACTTGCCCCATTCCACAGAGCAGGGGAAAAATCCCCAAACAACTCTGTACCTCCCACAATTGTGCAGACTCCCCCTCTGACTCTGAAAGAAAAAGTGCGACGGAGGAGTGGCGTTGTGGTAGCCCATGTGAACACCCTGATCCTTTTGTCCCGCTGTTCTGAGTCCCCGGTGACAGGGCAGCCCCGCACTCTGCCCTCCGGGCTCCCGGGGACCCTGGACAGCGCCTGGGCTTTCCTGGAGCCTGGCAGGAGCCTCTCACAGCCCTCTCTCCCCCAGGCTATCCCGTCCATCTTCCCATAAACATCCTGATAGGAGAGAGGCCTCAGGCGGTCTCCAGTCTTTCCCCAGGGAGAGTGTATTCTTGGCCCCTGAAAGTCGCAGAGCTTTCCAGGCCGGGAGCCCACGTGCCTGGCAGTTCCGAGCTGTGAGTCCGCCGCATTTTCCGGCTCACATCGCGGCAGAGAGCAGACGGAACTGGGAATGGTTATCGGCCAAGAGCTGCAAGCGAACGGCTAATCCAGTTCTGGAAGGGGGCACTGGTAGTTAAGCCCTTTAATGGCCTCGGTCCTATGATAATTAGTCCTGGCCTGGAGCTAGCGCACGGCGAGCCCCTCTAACCTGAAACGGAGCCACTGCTTCGCGCTAATCCCTTGCACAATGAAAGCCGAACTAATTCACTGGGTAAACACCCTCTCCAGTTACTTACAAGCTGTCTTATTTCAGCCCCAAACCAAATAGAAAGGCGGCCAGTGACTGGAGAGAAAATCAAATATTTAAGAACTCATTTTGCCTGAAACCCCCCAGGGATGCTTGCCTATCGCGTTTGGGATCGCTTTATGCTGCTTCTTTTACGACAGGCGGCTACTTTGCAGTGGAAACAACCGCTACTCCGGAGGGATTTCCTGAGCATCGTTTTTTTTTCTGGTCTCTCGCCAGTTGAACCAAATCACAGCCTGTGAGCTTGGGACCAGGCACATAGTGGGTGCTTAATAAAGACCGATTTCTGCCTTTATCTCAGAACGTGGTTCATTCGTCTAGACCAGCGCTCATCCAGGGCACATCAGAATCACCGGCAAGATTACTAAAACTCAAATTGCGGGACGCTACATCCACAATTTGATTCAGTAGATGAGGCCAGATAATTTAAATTTCTAACAAGTTCCCCAGAGAACCATTAGCCTAGAACTGGGGTCCATAAATTTTTGTGTAAAGGGCCAGACTGTAAATATTTTAGGCTTTGTGGGTCATAAGATTTGTCCCAACTGCTCCATCTGCTATTGTAATGCAGCAGCAGCTACAGACAACATTGAAATGGATGAGCATGGCACTGAAATGGGAATAGCATGTAATTTTCACACGTTGTGGAATATTCTAATTTAGATTTTCTGGCAAACTTTAAACATGTTAATCCATCCTTAGGCTTGCAGGCCATGCAAAAACAGGTGGCAGGCCAGATTAGGCTCTTGGAACACTGTTTGCTGACCCATGTCTTAGAATGATTATGGTTACTATCTAGTAAGTGATCATGGCAGAGACAATGGCTCAGAGCCTGAAAACAGAAGAGATGGTGATATGGATTAAATTGTGGCCTCTCCCCCCTTCCCCCCCTCCCCCCCTCCCCCCAGTTCATATATTGAAGCCCTAAATGTGACTGTATTTGGAGATAGGGCTTTTAGGAGATAATTAAGGTTGCATGCCGATATAAGGGTGGAGTCCTACTCTGATAGGATTGGTGGCTTTACATGAGGAGAAAGAGGCTGAGGAAAGGCCATGTGGGCACATAGTGAAAAAACAGCCATCTGCAAGCCAGGAAGAGGGTTCTCATCAGAACCTGACAATGATGTCACCTTGATCTCAGACTTCCAGAAAATAAATTTCTATTATTTAGGCCACCCATTCTATGGTATTTTATTATGGCAGTGTGAGCAAATATAGATGGAAATAATTTCATTTTTGGAAAAAAAGCTTCTATGTTTGTAAAGCTGATTTCTCATTCACTTATAAACCTGCTTCACAAGCATTTGAGAGCAGTCTTCTATATGCCAGGCGCTATTCTAGGCACTGGACATATAGAGAGGAAGAAAACCCAGATCTGCCCCCACTTTCCTGAATTCTATGGGTGGGAGAGTGGGTGCTGGCTCTGCACAGAGCTCAGAGACTGTGATTTGCACATTTTCAGGCCAGGCAGCAGTTTTTCTGAGGACACAGTTTCCTGAATTAATCAGCAAACTACATTTATAAAACACACACCACGCACACAACCCTATTCTAAGCCCAGTGGTGGGAGATTAAGAAAAACAGAGAAGATTTGTTCCTGGGCATGAATACTAGCAATGGCATTTTCTCAGTGCCAAGCACCTTGCCTTTAAGAAATAGGAGCAGCAACATCCTAAACTTTCAGTAGAGGGTGACATTATTATAGGAAAGAAGATTCTTTGTTCAGGATGCCAAGTTGAAGGCTACATACATCTCACTTATCCTTTAGAGTAGGATATGAGAATTGTTCTTTGAAAAGTGAGAAGATTCCAAATATCTATATTCTTGTGCTTGAGGCAGCAGGGACTTCCTAAATGCTGACCACGCTTATTCCGTCTTAATCTGGAAAATCAGAAGAGCAGCATTGGAACATTAATCAGATGTTTTTCTTTCACACATTTAGCAAAAGGGAAAGAAGTGTCTGGTAACCACCATCAGCAACAAAAGTCATTATCTTTCAAGAACAAGCTATTTGCACAAAAAGAATCAATTCTTTCCAAAGATGTTTTCTATGGTGGCTTTTGCAGATCTTGGGGATTAAATTGCAATTGTTAAGCTTCTTATGGGCCTGCCCTTGATCTGAATTGGGGCTCCTTGAGGTTAGGGACAAAATGTATCATCTCCTGGACAGAGATGTGGTCTCCCGTGGATAGTCACACATCAATCAATATTTACTAAGCTCCACTGGTCAGATTCTTACCTGCATCCTAGATGTAGACTGCCTGGAGGGCAGACCTCTACCCTCAAGTGGTTTATAGTCTAATGCTTGAGACAGGCAGGCAGGCAGACAAACATGGGTGGGTGTCATTGGCATAGCATCCACCTGGAATTGATACATATTCATCACAGAATACAGAGAATCATAGAACGGACATCGGTTTTTAAGTTACGCCAAACTTGTTTTGAATCCTGTCTACTTCCTAGCTTGTGAGCTGGTGGTGCAAATTATTTAAATTCCCTGAGTCTCAGTTCCCTCATCTGTCAGCTGGAAGAGCACAGTCCAAAGTCACAGGGTCGTTATAAAAATTAAATGATAAACTCTAACCAGTGTGTCTAGCACACTGCCTGGAACTTTCTGGAAGCCCAATAAATGTTTGTTCTTTTTTCAAATAATTGCCAACGCTATTTGTATAAATTGCTTATTTTACCTGAGCTCTATGTGATTGCCCTCAAGTGTTCAGAAATGTAAGTTTATTGCAGGCAATGGAGTGGGGAATTGGGTTATTTCTGGTAGGGCTCCCAAGAACTTGGTATTACGCTCAGTCTTTGCTTTACTTTTCAGACAGCTGTGCTTCAGGGTGTGGGCCTATATGAGTCTGGGGAGGAACTAAGTCAGGAGGTGGCAGGTCTCCCTCGTCAAGAGAAACTGGATCCGGGAGCCAAAGAGTCAGGAGGTCTGCAGTGACCTCCACCACTCAATCCTCTGATACCAGTAGGGCATCTGATGGGTGTGGGTGGCCCTGGGTCCACTGGACAGGGCTGATGGGGTGGGACAGGGGGAGCAGTCCTATCAGGAGGGAGTTAGAAACTGCAATGCCATGTAATGACAGTAGGGGCTCAGGTGCCAGAGGGCCAGGCAGTACTACAGGTGCCATCATGGGTGTGTCAAGGCCATTGACAATAGTGGGGACCAGGAAAGAGGAGAGTAGACAGGCTGATGGCCTGCAGCTGCTTCCAGCCAGCCTTTACCGTGCCACCAATGACTGCCTCTGAGATCCATGGCTTTTGCCTTTGTACCATCAGCTTTCCCACGCCCACCTGACGCTAGGACATGCACTGCCAGCTGCATTCATTCTGGGCCCCTGAATTCGATTTCCAGTTTACCTAATCTGCCTTTGTTCTGAGACTGCGTTCACTTCACGATTTGACTTTTCTTCATTTTTGTTCCTGATTTGGGTTACCTGTTTTGAAACTCTACTCTGTTTAAACTCCTTCCTAAATCCATGAGGCCAGGGTCTTGAGCCCTGGGGTCTTGGGCTGGGCTGGGGTTACTGGGCCTGGCTATGGACATGGAGTCAATGGTAATCTGACAGACTGTGTCTGGGGGAAAATTGAAAATGAAAACAGCACAGAGTCCACCCACAGGAAGGGGCTAATCTAGAGGGAGGGGGCAGGCAGGGGGTATTTTTATGGTAGCCCTCAACCCTGGGAGAGGAAGAGCTGTGATAGACACCGAGCTTGTGGACACACCTACAGTCCCCTGTTCTCTGATTAGTAAACTGCCCAAATGGGTTTAAACCGGAAAGAATCACCATTCCACTTCTGGTCCCTCTACTAAGCTATGGGACCCTGCATTCTTGGGGCTGGTTCTGGGACTGCGATGCTTTTCCTGTAGCTAGAGCTGAGCCCCAGATTGAGCTGATGCTGTCAAAGGAGTCTACCCTTTTTCTTTGGGGATTTCTGCCCCCTTACCTCCAAAAGCAGGGCTCACATGATTGGGTGGCAACCGAGGAGACTCTTCTCGTTCACCAGGATCATGGGGTTCCAATCTCAGGGCCTACTGTTTGACTTTGCACATTTGAACACTGGAACACACTGAACATTTGCTGAAGAAATGGCCTATCAAGCTATAAGGAGCTGTCCTTCTGGTCATGAGTTTTTACCTTCATGTCACAACTCTCAAGTTGTTTCAGGGCTACTTTCCTCAGAAAGGCAGTTGAAGGAGGTGGTGGAGGCTTTTCTAAATGCCTGATTTTCTGCATCCACAACTATGAATTAGATTACATCATCCTTAAGTCAGAGGGGCAGGAAAAATTGTAGGGGTCGTTACTGCTAATCCTTACTGGATGCCTTCAGGGTCGAAAGAGAACACTGGGGCCACGCCAGGTGGATCTTAGCAATAACCAGGGAAACCTGAAGATTGTGGTCACCAATGGATACAGGACTGTCACCACTGCCTTTGGAATCTGTACTCCTCATAATGCAATAGTTCAGATGAGCAGGCAAGCTAAGATGACACTTCTAGATCATGGCTACATTGGTGAGATTTTTCCTGTGTCCCCAGATTCCACTGGAGACCAAGGGAGGCAGGGTCAGTGTCATAGGGGAGGGCGTGGGGTTGGTGAATGTACTTCCTCTACACGTCCCTGTAGTTTGGTCTCTAACTTCTGCTGATGCCTAGTTTTAGATGCATGAGTCATGACCTCCCAGCATCTCAGTTTCCCTCTATGAGGGAGATGGAGCTAATGACACTGACCTGTGTTTTAGGATTGCGCTGAGGATTGAGTAAGATAATGGATGGAAAGGAGTCTTGTAAAGTACTACACACATGCAAGGTATTATATTTAAGTAAGAGCTTAATAACTAATTTTACATGAAGATAACAATGCTATTTGATACTTAAGTTTTCTTCGCATTTTCCAGATTCTGTGTTAGACAAGTTAATCCTCAATTCTATGTTATCTACTTTGTCAGCCAAAAGAGAGAATCTTGGTCTCCTCAGGAAATTTAGTGAACAATGAAACAGATATAAAGGCACAATTTGGATATTTCAAGTTCAAAGACTTGTCTAAAGCATTAACTTCTTATAGAGAGCTTAAGTCAGGAGTAATCATACAAAATCTCAGATGCGGTGGAGACTTTTTTTTCAGTTTATAGTATAGGGATGATGGGCTTGGGGAAAAGATAACTTCTGTTACAGAATTACTAATAGACATGCAAAGTCATGATTATATACAATGTTTCTCCTCTGAGCGTTTTTCATCACACATTAATATCTGTCCATTTATCAGTTTCTGAGATCATTAAGGGTTCTCACCTAATATTCTTCTGAGTAGGTAGCAGAGGCCCATCAGATCAGAACAGACCTCTTCCTACGAGCCCAACAGCCTTTTTCCTAATGAGGATGGTTCAGAACACTCCAAACCAAGTGTTGGAGGATCTGTGGTCAGCTCTTGGCTGTGATTTGAAAACACTCACTTATCACCTCAGGAATCAAGACATGGAGCTCCATTACCCTAGTGCTGAAGCTTCTGGGTGTCCATGAATACCACCACATGCATACCAGGAGTGGAAAGAACCATGGGCTTGGTGGTCATAGCCTCACTTGAGGGCTGGCCTGACGCTTTATAAGGGGCAGAGCTCTTAATTCCTCTGGGAGTCCGGGCAAGCCCTCTGTAAAGTGGGAATAAAAACTGTTCCGCTTTCTTCACAAGGGCTTTGTGGACAGAGCTTTTAAAATTATAATATACAAAGGAATTGTTGGCACCAATTCCAACTCAGTAGGGACCCCTCTTTGCCCTCACTGGGACCAGGGCCTGTAATACTATTATTATACTATTATTTTTCACATTATTATGATGGTCTCTAAACACTAGGAAGTCTCTGACACTAAAGGAAAATGAAGGAAGGGATTTCACCTTCACTATTTTACAGGGTAATTGGGATGGTTACAATGAAATACCAGTTATGAACAGTTTGTCAACTGTAGGACCATGTACACACCAGAATTCAGAGACAAGGGCCCTTAATTAACAGGACTTTCCAGGCACTTGGTGGTACAAGGATATGCACAGCTGGCTCTAAGTGGTTACAGCCAAGAATGGCCCAGATCAGCAGCTATTGTCCGATTTCAGGAAATCATCAAACCCCCAACCTTCAGAGCCTGCTTCTCCATCAGAAGTGACTCACCAGGCTTCTGAGGGTCAGGTCCTAGAGACATCTTAGACATATCACGATGGGGCAGATAGTCAGAAAAAGTCCCTCAGTAAGTAATATAAAAGAAGTTGAATAGAGTGTGGCTTTAGAGGAATCTAAAGGCAGGTAGCAGTGGCTACCCATGCCAGGACAGATATCTCGTGTTCCTCGTGGGCCAGTGGGAAGGCGTGGTATTTAGAGTCTAGAGACAGGCAGTGAGGAGGGATGCAGACATACATGCTCTGATGCCTGAGAGCTCCCCTCTCAGGGGCTGGGTATGACTGGGTTGGGGCAGGGGGCAGGCACTGGGAAGGAAGCTCAGACAAAGACACAGGCACCATGGAACGAGATTAGGGCTCTTGGGTGAGGTGAGAGTTCCGACACAGAAAGTAAAGTTAGCGTTGCAGTCCTGGAACCTGGATTTCAGTCTATAATGTAAACAGCAGCAAATCCCACAAGATGTGACATCTGGGAGACTGCTGGAGCCTGATAGGTACAGAGCAAAGGTAGTCCTGAGCCTTGGGTGGAAACAATTGAAAGAGAGCTGGGAGGATAATTTGCCTAAAGGTGGGCTTTCAAGCCTCAACTGTTTCTGGAGGAATGGTCACACAGGATGAGCCTAGGCTGGTGTAGCAGGGGTAGGCCCTACGGTAGCTAGAAGGTCAGTGTCAGGAAAACAATCAGAGTGAGGCTGGACAGGCTTGGTTAAGTTAAACGTGTCATGGAGGGGCAAAAAGGGTCCCCACTGGAACTGATTGATGCCAAGAATTCAAGGGGTCTGAGGTGTTTATTTCTGTCATGGACCTCTGGCCTTGCCCTTGGGGGAACCCTCCTCCAGGGACATTAGGCCTGGGGTAGCCAAAGGTGTCTGCATCTCCTGGAAGAGATGGTCCTCCAAATCCAGCCAGGAGCCTTTAGTTTCCAGATCTCATGTTCTAGACTAGTTCATCTGGGCCAGGATCTCTGTCTTATGGCCAATGGCTAGTTATTCCTAATATCCACTCTCCCTTTCTAACTTACTAGCAGACTCTGATTTTATTGGGGCTGATGGTGTGCCCAGCTTAAAAACAAAACACATTTCCTAGTTCCTTAATGGATAGGAGTAGCCATGTGATGTTCTGGTAAATGAGGTATAATCTTGCTGAGGCAAGATTCCCTGAGCACTGGAAGTTGAGAAGTATTGTGCGTCTAGAAAAGTGACTTAAAAGGGAGGCTGACTGGTTGGGCATGTACCTTTTTACATATCCCTCTTTACCCCTTAACTTTTTCCTTCCCGATTCTCCTTTTCCCTTTACTACTTCTCCTTCTTCCTTCTTTTTGCTTCCTACCTGGAACTCTGATGTAACTGCCAGAGCCACAGTAATTATTTTGCAACCATGAGGCAACCCTGAGGCTAGAAACCATGCTCTGAGGTTTGCAGAGCATCAATAACAACGGTCTTAGATGTCAACCTCCAGACTTCACATAAAAGACTAAATTCTTATCTTATTAAAGTCACTGTAGTTGGGCATCTGTACTTGGCAGCTTAACCTTATCCTGATTAAGGTTAACTGGACCCTTTAGGTTGGGGTGGGAGGTTAGATGGAAGGAGGAAGTGTCTCCTTCACTTTTGGAGATCTGTTGCATTTGGTTCCCATGGATGGATGACATGGTTTTCAGTGAGGACTTCCTTGACTCAGTTGTACTTTCCAGCAGAGGGACTGGGAAGAGGCAGGCATTTGGGAGAAAACAATGTCTGGAGGACCAGACAACCAGCATAGAACAAGCAGAAGCAGACACTGCCTTGGCATCTCCATCCAGAACTCACCACCTGCCTGCTGCCTGTCCCTCGGTTTGCCCAGAGAAGTCTGCTGCTCCGATATCCCATTGCACCTGATGAACTTTCACACTTGCAAGGAATTCTGACAAAATCCTTTTCTCCAAGGCTCTAAATTCTGTGTTCCATAGTCTTTTGATATTAATTATGTATTGGGGCGGGGGGGGGGAGTTGTGGGGAACTGGCTGATTTGTTTAAATTAAAAACCCCTAGCCTGGAAAGTGTGTGCCTCTGAGGGCCTGATATTTCCTGATCACATCCTGAGATCTGGGTCTTCCCAACTTTTGAAAATTCAGTTCTCAGGACCCTAATCCTACCCTGCTAGTTCTCTAGCAGGAAAGGTCCTGTTTTGTGGGGTTGAAGCATGAGGGGAGGAAACAGAGTAGAGCTGCTACAAGTTAAAAGCTTTCCTCAGGGCTTCCCTGGTGGCGCAGTGGTTGAGAGTCCTTCTGCCGATGCAGGGGACGCGGGTTCGTGCCCCGGTCCGGGAAGATCCCACATGCCGCGGAGCGGCTGGGCCCATGAGCCATGGCCGCTGAGCCTGCGCGTCCAGAGCCTGTGCTCTGCAATGGGAGAGGCCACAGCAGTGAGAGGCCTGCGTACCGCAAAAAAAAAAAAAAAAAGCTTTCCTCAAACTTTCTGCAAGCGTTAGGTGACACTTGAAGAACGCCATTCGTCCTCCCCTTTTACTCCTGAATTAACCATATATAATGTATATTTGCTATATATTATGTTTTTCTGTGCAGGCTTTTATGTATCGCCTTTAAGCTGCCCCAGAAGCACTTCTGGTCCTCCCATGTCTTCGAATTTTCTTCCTCCCCTTCCCCACCTTGATCTCCTGGGCCCCCCGCTTCTGCCGAAGGCCCATTAAAAAAATAATTTCCCACCCTGCCCCCACCAGCACCACACACCTGGTGATAAATAATATGATCATTGCCTAACAGGCACTCAGAAGAGCCCTGTGATAAATAAAGAGACTTCCATCTCTCCACAGACTCAGCAGCGAGGCCTGGCAGAGGAGAGAGTTCGCTATTAAAGAACTCACATAGCCACAGGCAAATTCTCTCACCGCATCTCCTTGTGGAGACCTTTTCTTAAAAGCTGAGATTGCTCTAATGGTTCAAGGTGCTATTGAGCTCTAACGGGGACAATTACAAGACTCCAGTCGCAGCATCTGCGGCGATGCTTGTGTCTGATAAGGTTACTGGAGAAGAATGCAGAGGAGGGAAACCGATAATGGGTTACTGAAAGCATGGGCTGAGGCCTCTTGCCCAGAGCCTGAAGATAGAAGCCGCGGCTGCTGCTGGAAGCCTTCCCTGGCACCCCGCCCCCAAATTCTTTTCCATTTTTATTGCATTAAAAAAACCACTCTCTAAACATGCACTTCAGAAATGATTTTTTTCCCTAGCTCCAAGCTAGTAATACTCCTCACCAACTGATTTTATATCATGAGAGGTTTTGAGAATAATTCTGCTTTTCTCATTCAGGCGGTTTTTTTTTTTTTTTTTTTTTTTTTTCTGTTTTGTATTGAGAAAACCAGAGAAGGAACAATTGTATTTTTTCCCTTCCCTTTCTCCGGTTGTGTGGCTGGTCCATACAATTTTATACCTTGCCTTATTCTTTGCATATTCTTTACAAAAACCCAAAACAAAAAATGTACAGCCATTCTTTTACAGTATTTTTTTCTTTTTCTGTTTTCATTTTCCTGCCTGTTGTCTTTGGGATCTCTCTCTCAATATCCCCCCACCTCCCCCCGCCTCTGCCCGCCTATCTCTCAGCTATGATTTGATGAAAGCAAATTTCCAGGGTTCACTAAATTTAGAAATTCAGGCCATTTCAGCAAACACAATTTAGAAAGACAAAAGATGTGAATTCAGTCCAAAGGCAAGTTATCTTAAAGTAACCTGGAGATAAGAGGGAGCAGAGGTAGGGGAGGGATTTTATTAGCTTGCCTTTCTCAGTGTGGCCAGAGCCTAGGTTTCCTGCCTGGTCAAGGCAGAACCAGAACAGGTGCCATGGAACAGCTTGGGGGCTGGGACAACACAGTTGGAGTTTCCCCATCGTTTTTCTCTCTCACTTTTGGACTCTAGGAGAAGTGGTGTAGGTTAAGGCCTAAGAGCTCTGACTGTGAACCAGAGAACAAGTCCCTTCAAAGTGTGTGCGGGGGCAGGGGGGGAGAGGGCAGGGGGAGGAAGGCGACATCTGTCAACCCAGGCTGTGTTTTGGTCATGCTCTTCTCTCATCGTTTGAAGCCATTTCTATGGGTGAATCAAGCGAACAAGTATACTTGCTCAGACCCAGAAGATGTACAAGAACTGGTTGCTAATCTCCCAGAATGTAAGCTTGGGCCAAAATTAACACAGGTGAATCAATAATAGATTAATAACACAAAAAATGTAATAGGTTCTGGGCCGTGTAGTGAGATATACCAGGTGCTGTTGGAAAGTACAAACACTCCCTCCTGAGTTGCACAAAGGTCCGGTAGGATTTTCAAACCCTCTGTTCCAGTGTGGCCAGTAGGTAATGGCCAAGAAGGCACCTAGGATGGGAGATTTCTAGTCACAGAAAAGAGCAACAGGATTCCAAGAAGAGCCTTAACCATTATTACAGTGTGTGCTGTCCTGTCATGTACAGCCTCACTTGAAAGGAAAATATGGAACTAGAACGTAAGAATAAAATTCCTATAGTTTAAATTCAGGGGTTTGGGGCAACAGGAAAGGAATCTCAGGTGAATTTGGCAAAGAAATCTATAGCTCTAATTCATTTTAGAACAATTGGCCCATCAAGAAGTGGACCTGAGGCCTGGACCAGCTCCATAATTTGTGGGGCCCTGTGAAAAATGAAGATGTGGAGTCCCTTGTCCAGAAATGATTAAGGATCTCAATTGGCAACAGAAGAGCATTAAACCAAGCCTGGGGCCCCCTGGTAAGGGTGGGGCCTGTGCTACCACACGGGTCACACCCCCTTGAAGTTAGCCCTGCTGGGCACCCTCATGGAGGAGGTGAGGATGGTGACTACTGGGCCAGCAGAATGAGGACAGTCCAGAGAGGTCATGTTGCTTACTTTGTACAATGAACTCAGTCGAGCATCCAGTTGACTGGGTTCCATACACAGGGTGAGTGTAAGCTTGAAATTTTCTAGGTGATTATAATTCAAAGAATTCTTCAGTATTATTGCCCATTGTCTGACTATATTTCACAGTTTATCTTTTGTTGTTTTGTTACTCAGAAAACACAGACATCAAATATATAAAAAATGTTCATAAATTCTGGGTCCTTTTATTTCGATACAAAAAGCATGTATTGGATTGATATTCTATGTTGTACTAGAAGATGAGAACGGTGCTGAGGACATTGCCCTGGCCTTCAAGGAGTGACGAAGCTCATCCACTGATCAAAGCAAACCCAGAAGTCCCTCTCCATAGGCATACTTTATCAGTCATCAGAAGGTACAACTTGGTATATCTGGACACAACAAATGGACTTCCTTAACAATAGTTCGTGGATCAGACCTGTGACATTTTCAGGCTTAGCATTCAGGAGTTTGGTAATTTGACAGGGACTGGAAAGTTCCTAAGATATTTTAGTTAAAACCCTTTGCTGAAGCACAAGGTTGATTCAGGGCAGCAGGCTGGGGTGGAGGAGCCAGTCACTTGCTCACATCTGCCTTTCACTGGGGCTTTGGATCACTTCCTTTATCATTACCTATGTAGTTCGTGGGACTAATTCTATGGTGCAGCAGTATTTACAAGGCGGGGATTCACAAGGGACTGAGAATTTATTCTTCTGAAATACTCAGGGATGAATGTGAGTCAAACTTCTTACTTATTCAGACTGGTAATCTCCTAATTAGTCTGACATAGGTTTTGCTGAACTTCTTCTGTATCTATATTTTTATGCCTTGGTTCCCCATCTCTCCCATTGGTTTATATTTTCCCACTGTTGCTTACATTCCTAAGGAGTCTGAACTCTTCCAAATTAGCCCCGTGTCTCTGGCCGTTCCCACACCAGTGACAGGGACTCAGTTTTCCTATGTGCCAAAGGAAATACACAAATCAGCATGTTTAAAATAACAGAATGTATTAGCACAGTTTGTGTTTGAGTGGAAGGATTTGTAAAGAACGTTTTTCTTGTAAGTCAGTTAGACATTTGGGACCTCAAATAGTTAATGCTAACGTTAAAAGATACAATTTATAAATCGAATGACATTTCTAGGTTTTCAAAAAAGATTTATGAACTGCCATTTATCAAGAACTTATTTTTAAGCAGCTGTGGGTCTTTGGTGCTAGAAAACCCCAGGAATTTCATAATGATCATCTCAGAAAGCCCCAACTCCACGCATTAAATAGACTCTGAGACCCCTGTTTTGTTCCTCGAGGGTCTTTAGATCAAGTTTTCAGCATGAAAGCCAATGTCAGGACTAGACAATGTTGAGGCCCCTGTTATTAAAGGAAGAATAAGCTGCTGCTTTTAGCATGGAGACATTGTCTGTATGTTTCTGCGGAACTTTGAACGCCAGTATCATCCTCTTCATGCAGCCCCTAAGTGGAGAGGGTTTCTCAGCGATCCATAGCTTCCATCCAAAGAGCCCTAGTTCCTTTATAAAGTGTGCATGTGCTAAAAGCCCTCACTGATTCAAGAGAGTTTAGTGTTAGGGATGTTCCTATGTCTCTTTTTTTATTTTTTTAAAGCAAGCAAGAAAAAAATAATTCTCAGTTTTCTAGAATTTTAAAACTTTTTTTTAAAAGATTTTAAGCTGAGGATTTACAAATCAGCTATTAACTTTTAAGAGTTTCATTGTAGTTAAAAAATCATAATTACTTGAGCTAGGGGAGGGGGGTGTCTACTTTATTCCTAATGGAAACTATACATATAGATGAAGTGTCTATATAAAAAACGGGAGCTGCGATTATATTAATACTGTCTAACTGATATTCAATAACTCACCCTTCTATTTCCTATTGTCCATATTTAAACACTTCAAAAAGAATTATAATCAAGTGGAAATTAATAGAAGAGGAAAGACTGGGGCTGGCAGGAGAAGGTTCTAATCCCACTATCTCTTAATATTTCAAAGTCTCTTTTATTTTCTTAATAAAGGGGCGAGAGAAAGAAAGGGGGAGAGAGAAAAGGGAATTAATCCAGTGCTCTGAACTGCCCTCTCATCTTAATGCTTTAAATACATTCTAAGAGAATATTACATGTGAGAGGGCTATTTTTGGCTAATGGCCAGCCTTTACTTTTGCTTCTCAACTTTTTCCATCTTCCCTTCTTCTTCCCCTTTGCATTACTTGCCCTCCCTCCCCTCTTTTCTCTATTCCCAAGATCTTAAAAACCCAGTAATGAGAGCAGTATTTAAAGTGCAAGCTCCCGACATAACCTGTCTGCACATCCCTGCCTGCCCCATTCCTTCTTCACTCCATCACCTGTGGCACTGCTCCCTCCAGCCCACCATAGGCATCCCTGCCTCTGGGTTTCTGGACTTGTTTGTCCCTCATTCCCTCTATTTTTCCCTCTTCCCTCGAGTCCTATTTATTCCTCGAGTCCCAACTTCTCTGTGATAGTATCCTTATGCAGCTTCTTAGAAATTACAATAATGACACCTTAAAACGGTGAATATTTATGGAGCAATTTACTTGCTTTGTATCAGTTAATCCTTTTAATAATCCCTAGTAGGTTATCCCAGCCTCATAGGTGAGGTCTGGGACTAGGGAAAGGTTAAGTCGATTGTCAAAGGTCGAATAAGGCTTGAGTGGGAGAGCTGGAGGGTTAGGCTCTAACATCTGCATCCTCTCTTGTTCCCTACCTGTGAATGCACTTAAAGTCAAAACCCACATGGATTAATGGTTTAAAGTTTTCTGCTTATTTCATATGACAGCATCAATTTCCTTAAATAAAGTGAAAAGCTTTGTGAAAAGGACAACCATATCTCATGTTTGTTTGTATCTCCCCAGGTTCTCATTTGGGATAGGTACACAGTAGATTCTCAGTGCCTACTTAAGGATAAAGGTATGGATTTTCCCTGTGAACTTGATCATTTTCACCGTAGTCACTCAACCACCATGTAAACCCAAATTTAGGTGTTCTGGTGCTACATAGTATCCAGCTCTTCCTGAAAACTGAACCAAATGAATCAATGCTTACACACTAGTAAGTTGCTATCTGATAGATATTATTGATTGAGCAATTGATTGATGAATTCATTCACCCGTTTAACAAACACTTTTGAGCACTTTTATGTGCCAGCCACTATTTTAGGCACTGGGGTATATAGCAGTAAAGAAAATATACAGAAAACGTGTGCCCTCAGTGTATTGCCCATACTCTAGTTGGGGGAGATGTATAAACAAAGCTATACAGAAAAATAAAGCAGGAGAGGAGATAGGTAGTTGTTAGAAGAGGGGAGGGCTACAATTTTACATAGAAAGATCAGGGGGAAATTCAGGAGCACAGACAGGAAGGAGGTGAAGGAATGTGGTCATCTGGGTCAAAAGTCACCCAGGCAGGAGGAAAAGCAAATACAAAGGTGGGAATGTGCCTGACAGTCTAAGAAGCAGCAGTGAAGTCAGGGTAGCTCAAGTACATCTAAGTATAGAAGAGAAATTCTATCATCTAAGTAGATGTGTATGTAAACATTAGTGAACGTTGAATATAGACCCACATGGGCAGGCAGATCCCCAAAACCCATACATGGATTTTGAGCAGCAAGACAGGAAATGTGTACAAATGTGTTACTATAAAAAACAGTACTGGAATAGTTTGTCTTTTAGCCCAGGTTTCCTAGAAAACAAAGCCCGACTCAGCGATGAAGAGCTGAGTTTCTGGAGGGTAAAATCCCAGGACAGAGAGCATATAAAGGGAATTAAGGGACTTCCCTGGTGGTCCAGTGGGTAAGACTCCACGCTCCCAGTGCAGGGGGCCTGGATTCGATCCCTGGTTGGGGAATTGGATTCGATCCCACATGCATGCCGCAACTAAGAGCCCTCATGCTACAACTAAAAGATCCCACATACAGCGATGAGATCCCGTGTCACAACTAAGACCTGGTGCAGCCAAAATAAATAAATAAATATTAAAAAAGAAAATAAAGGGAAGTGAGGCAGGGAGGAGGGGAAGCAGGGCAAGATGATGAGTGACTCTGGTCACTGTCTTCTCAGGAGCCAGGAAGAGACAAGTAGGTGACATCGCAGTGGCGTCTGCAGGGCCACACAGGGCAGCTCCAGAAGCTGTGTTCAGGCCAGTCCATCGGAGGGAGGAAGAAGAGGAAATTTAATGGTGGGCTCTCTGTCATTACCTGCTTCCTACTGGACAGATTTCATCCTGCAGTTAGGTAACCACCACTACCCACCCCCCATTCCTGAAATGGAGCAGGAACCTATTATTACCCCATCCCCACCATGTCCTCCCACTTCCTTTTGTCTGTAAAAAAAAACTTCAGTCAGGGGTTTCCCTGGTGGTGCAGTGGTTGAGAGTCCACCTGCCGAGGCAGGGGACGCAGGTTCGTGCCCTGGTCTGGGAAGATTCCACATGCCGCGGAGCGGCTGGGCCCCTGAGCCATGGCTACTGAGCCTGCGTGTCCGGAGCCTGTGCTCCGCGACGGGGGAGGCCGCAGCGGTGAGAGGCCCACGTACCGCAAAAAAAACAAAGAACAAACAACAAAAAAAACTTCAGTCAAAAAATAAGTTTAATCAGAGAAGTGAAAAAATACAAAAGCAAAGAAAAGCAGTCAGATAGGACAAAACAATAATAGTTTAGTCATTAAGCAAAGTCAAGGACTTTTAGTTCCTCCTCAAAGACTATAGATAATATTCTGAGCCACATCCTGAGAGCTGTTTTATAGATACTGAGACCCCCACCAGGTAGAAGAAGTTAATTACATAATGACCAGACTGTAGCCATGACATAAGCTGCCACAATTCCGAGAACTGGCTTCAAAGAAATGGGAACGAACCGACCCTGGCACTGAAGATTAACTGTACTTAAAGCAATCAGGATGACGCTGGTCAGACCACGGCATGACCAGTTCCAAGATGACTGTCAGAGCTGACTGTGCTGTTTCCACATTCAGCCCCCCTCCTCCGCCTATAAAAGCTCTTGCCCACTGACTGTCGGCGGGGGAGTTGGCCTTTGGATAGGAGCCTGCCTTCCCCTGCCCAGGTTGCCAGCCTCTGAAATAAAGCAAACTTTCCTTTCCACCAGCCTTGCCTCTTTATTGGCTTTTGAGCAGTGAGCAGCTGAACCCCACCTTTGGTAACACTCCCACCTGGGACTTCCAGGATGGGAAATCTGACTCCCTCGTCCAGTTCCCATGCCTGTGGCATGGCATCTCATTAAAGTCTAGAAGTGGCAGAAGAGGACAGAGACTAGACCTGCATCTGGTTAGCCTAACTGCACAGCAGCGGCCAAGGGGGAGGACCCAGCATCCCCAGGCAAGCGTGGAATGTGGGGTCTGGGTGGTCTTGGTAGGCAGGAGAGGCGGCTGAGACAGAGCAAGCAGCTTGAGGGCCTGGAGGTGACAATGCTGAGGGAATCTGAGGAGGCACAAAAGATGTGTCTGATACAATCAGTAAATAGCAATATTTATCTGGGACAAGAGGATTTGTGTCCAACATGACTCCCTCACATGGCTGTTGGCAGGAGGCCTCAGCTTCTAGTACATATGACAACTGGCTTCTGCCATAGCAAGTGATGCAAGAGCAAGGTGGGAACCACAGTGCTCTTTGTGACCTAGTCTCGAAAGTCACATACCATCACTTCTCTCACATTCTTTTTGTTACACGAGTCAGTCCTATTAAATGTGGGAGGGTCCTACATAAAAGTGTGAATACCAGAGGTAGGGGTTATTTGGAGGCTGGCTACCTCAATTCCATTAAATTAAAATCAGAAATTCCCTAACTTTGTTTGGAGACATATTCCAACGTTAATAACTATCATTATCAAGAAATCCTACCTATCTTCTCTCTAATCAGCTTTGCTGCCTTTCAGGTTTTCAAACTGCTTTTACATTTACCACCATTCTTGATTCCTGCAACAGTCCTTGGACAGAAAAGTAGGATTGGAATTTCTGCTTGAGACATGAAAAAGCATAGGCACAGAAGGATTAAATAATTTGCTTAAGACTATCCAGTGGCAGAGCTGAAGGTTAGAATTCTCTTCATTGAGGTTCATGCCATTTGACTATATCACCCTCTCTCCCCTTACTTGGTCATCTTTCTTCCTCCTGATCATTATCCATCATTTAGTAAATGCTTTAGCTCATGGCTCAAATTCTTCCTCTCTGTCTTATCTGACAGCCTCGTCGATGACTTCATGGTCCAAGTAGATGAGTCCAGTCATTATGCTGATCTGTCTGTTCCTTGACCTTCACATCTCTACCCTAGTTATCCATATGCATGATCACTTCATGGACTCTGTCATACTGCTGTACCTCCAAATTCACTAATTCAAGCATCCAAGTTTCTGACCACAATCTCCTCTCCTTTTATCACCATTTGTGATGGTTAATTTTATGTATCAATTTGGCTAGGCTCTGGTGCCCAGTTATTTGGCAACAGCCTAGATGTTGTGAAAGTACTTTTTAGATGTGATTAGTATTTAAATCGGTAGGCATTGAGTAAAGCAGATTACCCTCCATACTGTGTGTGGGCTTCATCCAATCAGTGGAAGGCCTTAAGAGCAAGGACTGAGGTACCCTGGGAGGAAGGAAGGAAGGAAGGAAGGAAGGGATGGAGGGAGGGAAAGAAAGAAAGAAAGAAAGAAAGAAAGAAAGAAAGAAAGAAAGAAAGAAAGAAAGAAAGAAAAAGGAAGAAAGAAAGAAAAAAGAAAGAAAGAAAGAAAGGAAGAAAGGAAGGAAGGAAGGAAGGAAGGAAGAAGGAAAGGAAGAAGAAAAGAAAGGAGAAGAAAAAACATATATCATGGCTCCTGCCCTTAAAGAACTATCAGATTAGTGGAGAAGACAGACCAATGCAACAAGTCTTTGAGGTGCAGTGTTAAAAATGGATGCAGGAAAGCAGGATGACAAAAGAGGTCATTTCTGTGGATAGGGAGGTAGTGGGGAGTGGTCAAGAAAGCTTTTATAAAGATCACATCTTGTAAGTGGGGGTCTCTAGTAAAGAGTGAATCCTCTCTCACTTGTGAGAAGGAAAACACCAGATGGAAACTCAAGGCAATTTCAGTCACAAAACTATCACAGAGAAGCCATGCAGCCTTGATCCACTCACTTTACCACTTGGAGTCTTAATTGTTTCAACTAGAACAAGACATACTGCCAGATGATTTCTGACATTGCTCTGTGTTTCATGATTTCAGACAACACATTAAAAACCTTCTCTGCTGCTATTTAAGAGGCCTCCTCAGTGATCTCTAGCAGCTATCAATTATGGCTTCAGAGGGGAAAAAAACCCACATTTATTTAAGCTACTTTGGTTATGTCGTTTGTGAGCTTTACCTATTCGAATGAACATTTCCATGATTATGCTTGCATTTGAATTATGCTACTGACACATAAAATAAATCAAGTAAGTGTTCTTTTCTACATTGTGTTATTATCAGCACTCCCATTTTATAGATGAATAAACTAAGAGTCAGAGAGAATGAAAAGCTCACATAACCTAACTTGGTAAGTGAAAATAGGTTTTAGATAAAAACTGTGCGTTCTGAGCACCTGATTCCAAAGCCAGGGTTCAGGCTGGGATGCAGCTCTTTGTCACCTGGAGGACAGAATGCTGTAATTTTCCTTTCTTGAGAATTTCTTTGAAAATCATCTCAATGCAACAATTCTTGCAGAATGTAACAGTACAACTTTTCTTTGACACCATCTCTGGGGAACTGATCAAGTCTTTCCCACTGATGGCACTGGTCCTATTGCAAAAACTGAGTCTGAAATCAGTTATTTCATTCTGTAACAAGATGATAACTAGTTTAAACCTTTCTTTCCTTCTTGAATGGGGACAAAATTGTCTCTTTTTCGTTTCTCCTTCTGAACTACATTTTGTCAAAAAACTAGAGCATAAATTGAAAAAGTTTGCTCTTGGAAATATTTCCTAAGTCTTCAGCTCCAGAATTGGGACTTTATAATAAAGTTTGGGGTTTTTTGTTTGTTCGTGTGTTTTTTCTGTTGAAGATAAAGAAACCAAACAAATGACTTAAATCTAATTTGGGGGTTTGGGAACAGTTTCCCCATTCATAGCATTTGCCTTGACCCCAATGCCAAGACTAAAATAAAACTTGTTTCCCACTGCTTCCAGGGCTACCCCAAGTCTCCAGCTTCTCATCTGGATTTCAAATTTTTCAATAAATTCTTTTGGATTGGTGAATATATCTTGCTTTGTTTTTATTTCTCACAGTGGAACTGCTTTATATTTCTTATTAAATAAATACTGTATCTTCATTATGAAAAAAATGAACAATATACAAAAGTATGAGGAAGTAGGTGAAAAAAATCACATGAAATTCCAACTTCTGAGGTATCCATCAATAACAAAATTTTGTTAGCCCTCTTTTAATACATATCTTTATGAATTTACATACAAATATATAATTTTAGTAAACTGGTTTTCTACATGCAATTTTTTTATCATGACCGCATTTTATATAGTCTTTTGCTTTTGTATTATCTTTTCCCTCCCCACAAACTCTTTCTCTCTGCTATCCCCTCACATAACCAATGGAAACAACTGAGTATGTATTTTCCAGAACTTTCTCCATGCATATATAATTATTTTCATACATATGAAGTTTCTTTGGTCATTTTTAAACAGAATTCTTGCTTTTCTGCACTTTTGTATCCACCATTTATCTATTCATATGGTTTATATTTCTGTAAATATATTCGAATATATAAACATAATACTTTCCGGCCATAATTTTTTAAATTCCTTATGTAATAAAATATGTTTATTTATTATTTCTCTATAATTTCTGGGTTTGCAGTCTTGGTTAACATGGTGTCTCCAAACCAAGGTTATTTCTCTTTTAAGATTTTTTTAAGCTTTATATTTTACATTTGTCTTTTCTCCATTTGTTATTTTTATATTGTGTAAGAAAGAAGTCCAACTTTACTTTTTTTCCCCAAATGGATAGCCAGTTGTGCCAGCACTATTCATGAAAGACACCATTCTTTTTCTACTAGATTAAAATGTCACTGCTTTTATATATTAAATTCTCTCACATAACAAGATCTATTTCTGGGCTCTTAATTACCTTTCAATGATTTATTTACTTTTTTTTTAAACCAATATGGGAAAACTCCCTGAACTTCCTCAAATCTCATAATAATTGTGACCATTCTCAGATTTTTTTTTTTTTTTTGCGGTACGGGGGCCTCTCACTGCTGTGGCCTCTCCCGTTGTGGAGCACAGGCTCCAGACGCGCAGGCTCAGCGGCCATGGCTCACGGGCCCAGCTGCTCCGCAGCTGTGGGATCTTCCCAGACCGGGGCACGAACCCGCGTCCCCTGCATCGGCAGGCAGACTCTCAACCACTGCGCCACCAGGGAAGCCCATCAGATATTTTTTCTTCTATAAAAATGTTAACATGATTCCCATAACACCCACCTCAAAAACAAAAACATATTGGTAGTGGTTGAATTGATATTTGGGGGTGACAGTAAGTCTTCTCATCCAAGAACATGGTATATCTTTCAGTTTGAACAGATTTTACATCTTTTATTAAGATTTGATCATTCTATTAACATACATCCTATACCTTTCATGTTAAATTTATTTCCAGGAGTTTGATAATCTTTGTCACTATGTGGATAGAGTAGTTTCTTATTTCTTCTAGTTGATTACAGATGGTATATAGAAAATCTATTAACTTTGTATATTTATCTTATATTAGGCTACCCTACCTACTCATTAATTATAGTAGTTCTTTTATTAACCTCTTTGTTTTTTATATGTGCAATATTATCAATAAAAGCAAATTTTATTTTTGTAATATTTATTTTATTTTTAAGTTTACTAGAACTTTCAAAACTACATATATATATATATATATATATATATATATATATATATATATATATGTTGGCCACACTGTGTGGATTGCAGGATCTTAGTTCCCTGACTACGGATTGAACCCTGGGTCATGGCAGTGAAAGCGCTGAGTCCTAACCACAGGACCACCAAGGAATTCCCCCCAAAATATTGATTTTAATGGGAATGGTTTTAGTGTTGTAATGTAAGAGTGATATTGGTGTTAAGTTTTGGTAAATTATTTTTATTATAAATATTTAAGAAGTTTCCTTTTATTACTAGCTTTAAAATAGTTTTTATTAAAAATAACTGCTAAATTGTGTGAACTGATTTTTGAAATTTATTAAAATCATTGTACAATTTTTCTCCTTTATTCATTAATCAGTTACATTCATAAATCTCAGATATAATACTAGAATAAACCCTACTTGATCATAACATATTATTCTTTTCTTATACTGCTGGACTCAGGCACTATTTTACATAATATTTTTATATTTGTCTTGAGACAAATGAGATTGGTCTTTAGTATGCTTTTTTCCCCTCTGTCACTTTATAGAGTTTTTGTGACAAGGATCTATTCATCTCATAAAATGAATCGTAAGAGCTTTCCTTCTTTAAATGGTTTAGAACAATTTTTAATAATATTAAAATTATCTGATTGTTAAATTTATTAGCTAGAGCTCAGCTTTTAAACTATCTGACAGATCTCTTACCAACTTTACAATCTCTTCTTTTATAATTGCTTGAATTTTCCTACTTCTTCTTGGGTCAGAACTGGTAGTTTATATTTTGCTATGAATCATTTATTTTGAACTGAATGAAAATGAAAATACAACTTATCAAAAGTTATAGAATGCAGCTAAAGTAGTGTCCAGAGTGAAATTTGTGCCATTAAATGCTTACTGTTAGAAAAGAATAAAAGTCTCAAATTACTAATCTAAGCTTCTACCTCAAGAAACCTTAAGCAAATACAAATTCACAGCAGACAGAAGGAAGGAAATTAATGAAGAATAGAAATCAATGAATTTGAAAACAGAAAAAGAATAGAGAAAAATCAATGAAACCAAAAGCCATTTTTAAAAATATCATTATGAAACTGATAAACCCTTAGCCAATCTGACCAAGGAAACAGAGAGAAGGCAGAAATTATTGATTCCATGAATAAAAGAGGGAATATCACTGTAGACCCCACAGACATTCTCACACACACAAACACAGTCCACAACGCTAAGGGAATACTATGAAAATCTTATTCTTATACATTCAACATCTAAGATGAAATTGACCAAATTCTTGAAAGACACAAGTTATCAAAGCTCAATTTAAAAAATAGATAACTGAAAGAGTCTTATTTCTGTTAAAGAAATTAAAGTTGTAGTTAAAATCCTTCCATCAACAATAAACAAAAACATTTCAGGCTCAGATAGTGTCATTAGTAAATTCAACTAATATTTGAGGATGAAATTATATCATTTCTACACATCATCCAGAAAATAGAAGAGAAGGGCACACTTCCTAACTCATTTTGTGAGGCCAGCATTACCCTAATTCCAAAACCAAAGATAATTACAAGAAAAGAAATCTGGAGACCATGGTCCCTCATAAACATAGATGCAAAAACTGTCAACAAAATATTAACAAATCAAGTATTGCAATTCATAAAAGGGATAACACATCACACCATGAGGGGTTTATTTCTGGAATGCAAATCCAGTTCACCACATTAACAAACTAAAGGAGAAAAAAAGTGTGATTATCTCAATAGATGCAGAAAAAGCATTAAATGACATTCAAAAACCATTCATAATAGACCCTAACCAAACTTGAATAAGAAGAAAACTTACATACTTGATGAAGGACACATATAAACTTTGCCCTAACATCATATTTAATAGTGAAACACTGAATATTTTCACCTCAACATCAGGAACAAGGCAAAGATATTCTCTCTCGCTAGTCCTATTTAACACTGTACTGATAGTCTTAGCCAATAAAGATAGAAAGGAAAAAAGGAAGTACACACATAGGATTGGAAACAAAGGAAATGGTCTTTAATCACAGATCCCAACATTTCTTACGTAGAAAATCTCAAAGTATCTACACTCACACACACACACAAACATACACACACAACCATCTGAAAACTGTAATTGATTTTTCAGGATACAGATCAATAAACAAAACTCAATTATATTTCCATACACTAACAGTGAATAATTGGAATTTGAAATTAATAAGTTACTACTTACAATAGCACCAAAAACTGAAAAATTAATTATGTATGAATGTAACAAATTACATACAGGACCTCTATGCTGACAACTAAGAAATATAAATGAAAGAAATCAAAGAAGATCTAAATAAATGGAGAGATATAACATGTTTACGGATTGAAAGATTTGATACAGTAAAAATATTAATTTTCCCTAATTTGGTCTATAGTTTCAATGTAATCCCAATCAAATCCCCAGCAGGCTTTCATATAGGTATTCCCAAGGTAATTCTAAAATGCATATACAGAAACAATAGAATTGAATAGCCAAAATAATTTTGAAAAGGAGCAAGTTGGAGAACTTTCACTATTCAACTTCAAGACCTACTGTAGAGCTATAGTAATCAAACCAGTGTGGTACTGGTGAAAGGTCAGTCACATAGATCAATGAAACTGAAGAAGGAGCCCCAAAATAGATCTATATAAATATAGTCAACTGATTTTTGACAAAGATACACAGGCAATTTAATGGAGAAAGAACAGTAATCGCAACAAATGGTGATAAACAATTGGATATCCATATGCAAAACAAAATATTGACCTAAATATTATAAATCTTATATAAAGATTAACTCAAAATGGATCTAGACCTAAATGTAAAAGATTAAACTTTATAATTTCTAGGAGGCATCATAAATCTGCATGATTTCCATTTAGCAAACAGTTTTTAAATACAAAGCAGGATCAATTACAGAAAAATTTACTAGCAAAATTGAAAACTTTTGCTCTGCAAAAGGCAATGTTAAGGAGCTGAGAACACAAGCCACACAGTGGGAAAAAATAGTTTCAAATAACATATCTCACAAAGGACTGCTGTCCAAAATACATAAACAACTTTCAAGATTCAACAGTATGTTAAAAAAAAACACAATTTTTTAAATGGGCAAAACAATTGACAGACACTTCACCAAAGAAGATATATTGATGTCAAATAAGCAAATAAAAAGGTGTTCAACATAATTAACAGGGAAATGCAAATTAAAGCCACAATGACATACTATTATACATCTAATAGAATAGCTAGAAACAAAAACAAGAGAAAAGAAAGACTAGCAGTACAAATTGCTGGCAAAGATTCAAAGCAACTGAAACACTCATACATTGCTGATGACATGGAAAATGGTATACTCACTGTGGAAAAGAGTTTGGTTGTTTCTCATAATGTCAAACATACACTTACCATATATCCCAGCAGTTGCACTCTTAGGTATGTAAAGTAAAATTTGGTCCCAAACTCATGAGAGTTTATGGTTATAAATTCCCAAGGAAGATAGCATTTTCTTTTTATTTAGAGCTAAGGAAAGTGTCCTTCCTGCCTCCTTTTGTAGGGCAAGTTCCCCCCACCCCTAATTTGTCTTTTCCCTGTCATCCTTTGGGAGGGAGCTCTGATCTGACTTCCCTCCTTGTGCTAACTTTAAGCTTTGTCCCTGTTCCCATATCAGCCCTTGAAAATGGAACCTCTAATTTGCCTGGAATAGGCAGATATCCCAGGGCAGCCATTGGCTCATTGCCCACTTATTTTTCTGGATTATTTCTTTATTACTATTTTCAGCCTTAAGTATTTTCCTTTCATTTTTCAGCTTAGCTATGAATTAAACCTATGTATATTTAAATGTTTTATCCAGCATTTTCAGGTATTTTACATGAGAGGGGTTTTCAGAATATTTTAGTTCACTGTATAGCCAGAAACATGTGTCTCCTTCGTGTTTATTTCTGTCTCCAGTTGTTCAAATTTCACATGTGTATACAGTTGACCCACTTATTTATTTTTATGCATAGCCAGTTCTCATAGATTATAGCCCTTTAAAGGACTCAGCTTCCTTTCTGCCCATGCCCATACCCTTCTCCTTCTTTTCACTGCCCACCACTGAAATTTCTTAATTAAAATGAATCTAAACAGAACACAGCAATGTCTTCCATCAGAGATATAAATGCTTACAAAACATCTTATGCTATTGATGAAAATAAAGTGCGCATTTTTATATTTAAACTCGTTTCCCTTTTCCAGCTCTGCTTTCAGCCTAATAGTGGTAAAGGCACGGATCACATCTCTGGTAAATCAGAATAGCCAAAGATAGAATCTGAATACTTAAGAAATAATCATATCATTTCAGCAGATAAAATATATCTATTCAGTAGATAGTTGCTAAGCACCAGGGGCTCCACAGCAAATGAGTCCTACACCCCCCAACTTCCCAGGATGACACTGAGCATGTAGGGTGTGAAATACTAACACAAGCAAAAGCAGTCCACGTGGGGCCCTGTCCCATGGCACTTCCACCATGTTTAGCTCCTGAGGGGGGTCTCCCCTTTATTTCTTTCCTTCCCTTTCCCTAATGCAATCTCCACAGTGAAAAATCTGGGAGGAATCTTAACTCTCCCTGTAGCTGAAAGATTAACTAAAGTGTACACAATAGCCAACAAAACTCAGCAAATCCCCCTGATTTGCCCTTTTGAAGGGAAATTGCTTTCTCCTAAAGAAAGAGAAAATTTCAGTTATATTCATTGAAAATGGCTGGCTGACACAGTTTGTATTTTTGAGGAAGTCTGTCTGTTTAATATAATGCACTGTCCCATTTAGAAGAAGTGGTCCCTTATTAGAGATATGATTTATTCTTAGATAAATCACTGATTTATGGCTCACTGGGGTATATATTTAATACTGTCAAAAAATGAAAGGACACCCCAAACTATCTGCAGTGCCACAGTTCCTCGTTCTGAAAAGGATCTGAGGCAGCTGAGACCCTGGGTGTTAAATGTAATCTTTGCCTGGGATAAAAGCATGGAGAATTGCTAATCTTTATAAAAAGATCTGTCTCGACCCACCCTTCCTCCTCTCTCCTCTACCACAGTGCAGTTCATCATCAGAAACCTCAGAATTGAAAATTAAGGTGGGGAAATGGGTAGTGTTTGTGTCATTTAAAAAAATCTGCAGCCAGACAGGACTCTTTTTTAATGCTTGCTAGAGGAAAGTTCATCACTGAAACAAATACAGCTTCTTGATGGTAATGGATAAATTTGACTAGAGAAATAATGGAAAACCTATAGAAAACCAGGAAATACATTTCCCCGATCTTACTGTTATCATCAATTGAATGAAATGTAGTACTGGCTGCCAAAAGTAACTACATAAAAAACTCATGTAGCACCAATTCCCAATTCTTAGAGTCAGAACTTATGCCTTTATTTTCACTCTGAGGTTTCATTCACTTTTATCTGTATGGAATCAATGCGAATAACTTTTAGATCTTCAACTTCTATCCTGACTTCTCACTCCAACAGAACACCCCCATTTTCAGGTCTCTTAACACTTTCCACTTGGATACTCTATTATCACGTCAAGTTCAGTGGGACCAAAACACAGCTTTAATCCCTTTTTTCATTTTCTTTTAAACTGAATTCCCTTTCAACGTTACCATTTTACTCAAGGGCACCGGAACTCTTCTGGTCTCCCAGTTAAGGAAATATGAATACATCTTTCACTTTAGTCTTTTCATTCAACCCCTATGACCGATTTGTCACCAAATCACATCACTCCTTTATTGAAATGCCCCTTTGGATATACCCCTTACTCTCCATTCCCATTGCCAGCATCGAAGCCCAAGTTCACACCACTTCAGTCCTCACTTTAAAAGGCTTCTTTAAAATAAATAAATAAATAAATAAATAAGTCTTCTTTGTGGAGCTCCCTGGCTCCATCCATTCCTGTCTCTCTGCCCCTTTAAGTTCATCCTTCTGAGTTTAGCTCCAAGAACCACACTACAGAGCTTCTGCCTTCTTGTTCCAACATTATAGCTTGCTTTCTCCATCATCACACTCATCACACCCGTTCCCATTCTTAATTTTTGCCTATTTTGCTTTCCTTCCTGGAAATGTCACCCTTCCCATTCCCTAATATCTGCCTACCCAAATTCAGCTCATCCTTCAAATCTACACACGTAAATTTAGTCCAAAATGTCTCATTTTTTATGTATTTTAAAATGCAACAATTAATTAATTGCCGGGATAACCAAATCCAGTTACTCACCTCTCCCTACCCTGCTCCATCCCCAACCAACATATCTAAATATTGTAAAAGCATCATCCCTCCCGCAGAGACAGGGCAGAGCCATATCTTTATTTTAACTGAGTTCTGTCTTCCTCTAAAGATGAGATAATTTTGTCTGTTACAAACTTTCTATTATTATACTGATGGCAGATATAACATAATGATCCTACTTTATAGTGTATAATCATTACAGTTTTTCATAGCCTTTACCATACGAGGTGAGACAAATGCTGGCTTCCATCTTCTAGGCTCTGGCAGAACATCACAGACACCCTTATCTGCAGAGTTAAGGGCCCCACCACTTTGAGGGACTTTTGGTCTCCCCACACTCTCTCTTGTCATGGATTTGGAGCATCATCTTCTGGTTTCATGGGGCCTGGACATTATACTTCCTTTATGGTATGATGGAGGATGCATTCTCAGTCACTCAGAGAGAGATTAACTTGTTTTCCCAAAAGATGGACCCTTAATTCTGTCTTAAATCCCTCTGATGGACAATTGGCATGAACATCTCCTACCATTCAGATATAAAGTAAATTCTGCTTTGGAGAAACGTCATGGGTTCGTGAACTTATACCAAGAGTCTCAGCTGTGTAGTCCTAGAATTTCAGCAGTATGCTCTGAAGGTCTGCAGAAAGCTACACAAGAATTCTAAACTCAAAAGAGGCTAAATTTTTATGTCATCTGCTGGAAATCATGGACGATACAGTCTTGAAAACTGTAATTGCTTCTCATGCTTCCTATAGTGTTTTTATACAAACTGGAAAAAAAATCAAGAACTGCCATATGTATTTGAGTTCAGGAGCTTATAATTTCACTTCAAACAAAAACTTAAACTAATTCTAATAAATACATTTGGAATAACTGGCTGAATAAACACATTTAAGATTATGATAACTTTATGAACACTTCAAGTTTTATGCATATAAAACTTGTACTATATACCATCCATAAATTAGCAATCTGACTTTAGTGCTTTAAAATGTATAGCAATTGTTGTTAATTATCTTATGTTTCCACTTGAAACAAATAATTTCCCATCTTTTGCCTTTTGGCCATAGAAGCTCTGGAAAATACTTCTCTCCAAAAGAAAGGCTTCTTGAGTTGGGGACTTCAGCTTTTTACCATGTAGGACAATCATGAATGGGAGATGTGGGTTGATGGCTGGAGTGAACATCATGCATGAGTGTTACTAGTCAAAGTCAGAATCAAGGTTTGATTTTGTTCTGCCCCACCCTCCCAACTTGGCAACCCATGCTCGTCACCACTCTCTTGCATAAGAAATGCAGCTCTACAAGCATACCGTGCTTTAAATAATTTTGATGAAAATTCCCAGAACATGGTTTCACAATACATGGTATTTTCCTGGAAAAATCCCCTTTGCATATGTCTTTGCTGGGGGTGGGGCATCCCAGCCTCCTTCCTCCTGGATTTCACTATTCCCATCTCATTTACTCTCACCCCCTTATCATGCAGAGCAATGTAACTCTGCCCCAGCTTCTCTGCCTGTGAACTTGCATCCTCTGCTGTTGAGAGCATGTAGCTTACAAAGGACCTTCCTATTCCCAGGAAATACCCCAGCCCATGAGGCAGGGGAATTAGAAATAATTTTAAATAGCTTTTTTATCCGTATGTCTTCCTTTATCTTATCTGTCATATGCTGCAAGTGGGCAAGAGGTCAGTTTAGATGATTTTGGCTTCCCACAGGTGACTACACCTGTGCAGGTGGCCACACCTGTTCAGGTGGCATCGTGGCTGCCTTTGCTGGCTGGATCACCTGCCAGGCAGGGAGCAGCACACCGTTGGTGGAACAACACCCGTGTGAGGGAAAAGAAGGAGATTAGAGGGCAGACGAAGAGAAGAAGGACTGCATTCAATCTTTTCGAATACTTAAAAGTGGCAGATAAAAAGGAAAAGGCACTGCTCCCATGATGGTTCTGATAAGAAATGTAAAAAAGCCATTACATTAGACGTGAGACACAAGGGGACACAACTTGGAGAGCTCAGGTTGTCCCACAGTGAGACCAGCAGGAGCTTGGGTTGGCTGCATTCCCCCAGAAAAGCAGGAAAGAAAGCCTTGCGGGTCTGCCCCCTCTCCCTCCACACACACACACACACACACACACACACACACACACACACACACACACACTGCACCTGTGAGCTTCGTGTGGGGAGTTCGAGACCGCAGCTTTCTCACATTTGTCTCAGGAGCAACTTCTAGATGACAAGTCAAAAGGTAAAAAAGTTCAGGCAACTAAAACAGGTGGGGATTTCAGAACATCTAGCCATCTGTGTTGGTGAGTGAGTTGCTCTCAGTTGGCTTTTAGAGATGGCGACTCAGCTAAACCCTTATTAATTAATGTTCAGTTGGTATAAGATCCCTATGTCAATGCTGTACTGAAGACAAGAGTAAATAATTCACTTTCACGAATGATTTCACAGTAGGTACAGTTATTTCCACCTATTTCTTATGGTTTCTGACCTTTTGTCTTCATTTTAACCATGATACTTATCACTCATGGGAATTTTTCTTCAGAACCTAATGCTTCCTCAAAAAAATTTTAAGTGAGCAGATCAATTAAAACTAAATAAACATAGGACTTCCCTGCAGTGGTTGAGATTCCACCCTTCCACTGCAGGGGCCGTGGGTTCGATACCTGGTCAGGGAACTAAGATCATGCATGCTGTGGGGCGTGCCCCCCCCAAATTTTTTTAAACTAATAAACATATAATAAACATATATGAAGAGGACCAAGACATTGTCCTTGCCTTAGGAAACTTTCACTGGATTGAGGGACACAGGCATTTTCAGGACAGACTGACAAGGCAAATAAGAGTTCCATGGAGCCCTGAGGGAAGGCTTCGTGGAGGAGGGAGCATTTAAGGAAGGAATGGAAGTTGATAAGAAGGAGCAGAGGAAGAGCACGCCAGGCAGAGAGGACAATGTCTATGAAGCTCCTAAGCTGGACAAGAGTTTGGCTAATTAGAGGAACTGAGAACAGGCAGGTGCTGTGGGAGCATAGATACCAGAGAGAGGTGGTGGGCAGTGAAGTCGCCAAGGCAATGACTGAGGGACACTGCTGTGAGAACCACAGGATGGTCAAGGTGATGCTTACAGGAGAGAGGGCAGTTAGACCACATTCCCCACCTAAACAGCAGCTGCGCCCTCCTCTCCTTCTTGTGTGCCACACCAGGCTCCTCCGTTATTTTAGAAAACACTTGTGGGATCAGTTACTGGTTAAGTGGCTACTGGTCAAATATACTGGCCCACTGATTTGTTTGGCTCTGATGGCAATCAACTCTAATGCCAACTTCTTACAAATTCATATCCAGTCCTTAATTTACATATCAACTCAAAACTTATTAAGAAGAGTCATTATCATACTCTTATTTAGTCACTTCCTCTGCGCTTAAGACTTGTTTCTTTGTTGTTGTTCTTATACAGCCATCTATCTGTACATAGTATTATCCATAGTTGTTCAAATCTAAGAACATTCCCATCAAATGCTAAGAGGCAGGAGTTAGGTTAGAATGAAAACTCCATTCATAAAATAGTTTCATTAGGACAATCTTGGAATCCTTGTCATGATGTAATTGGCAACAACTTCCCAGGAATATAACCTATCAAATATACAAGGTTGTTTATTTTAGAAAAGTGACTCGACATCAAAAGATATTCCATACACTGTATTATTAAGTAGGACAAGTTGTATTAAAAAAGACAATGCTGGGGTGAAGTAAGAGGAGGAAAAGAGAAATTCTAGTTTTAAAATATAGGAAATCACTTAGAAGCAATAGGAAAATGGGAAATTGAAACACAAATCCATTCTCAATGAAATTAGAGAACAACTTAAATCTCCAATCACAATATATGGGAAAATAATGCTGTGAAAATCAAGTGCAGATGTGGAAAGATGCCAAGAGAGAATTCTGATGGTTGCAGACGTCAGACACAACTGCCAAGAGGTTGTTTCTCCAAAGCAGATGGTATACCCTATATTTCAAGCCCTTGTTTAGACTATTGAGAATGGGTGTGCAGAGTGATGCCAGGGCTTTCCTGAGTCAGGTTTAGCCCCAAGTTCTCAAGAAGCAGGGAAAGGATCTCATATAGGCAAGTTATATTTGCAAGATATAAATTGCCCTTGAAGTGAGGTGAAGGAGAGGAACTCAATGAGCAGCCTAGCAGTCTCAGTGGGTTGGGAGGAGTAAAGGGCAAAGAACTCTCAGATCCAATCTTGCCATAGAGGGGGGTTCTTACAAGCCTGGAAGACAGCCCAGGAACTTTCCTTACACAGACTTCTAGCAAATAGCTGATACGGAAGAGTCTTTATATTTAAGATTAGTAATGATATAAAGGGAACTTGAATAGGACCTAAGTAGAAATGGTACAAAGGGGAAGGAAGGCCAGAGGGAAAAAAAAAACAACAATGACAAAGAAAAATAACTCAATAAAACTTTGCCACAGAGTAGGATGAAAACAATGACTAGCATGTTGACAAAAATTAAACTCTTAAAGAGCCTAGATGCTTTATAAAGCAATTGCACAAAATGAAGATGCAAGAGCTCAGGGATGCAATTAAATGCTACCATTAGAACTTGAGAAGAAAGATAAAGGAAAAACAAAAACCAGCTGGCTGAGGAGGGTTATCAAGGCCATGTTTATGGAAGCTGTACTCAGCAGAACTGAATAAGGCAGGAAGGGAGGGGAGCTGCACTGATGGACCCACCTCATCAGAAGTGACAGCTTCGAGAGCCCTAAAGTAAAAGAGATAAAATGGAGGAAAGCATCTGAGCCAGGAGCGACCAGAGGGGAGAGGTTATTATTTTGTTTTCTTTTAAATTGGAACTTGAAATTGAAATCATTTACTTTTGAGATCAATATTAATACACAATTACAAATGTATCTCAAAAATCTTATGCTGATCAAAACTCTTCTGTACTGAAAGGTTACACTGTATTTGAATTTCAAATCGAACAAAGGAACATTCAACTGAAAAGTGTTCTATACTTTCATAGTCCTCAAAAGGCAAAATAATAGGACAGTCAGCAAGAAAAGCTCTGATTGCAAGAAAATTCTTATTCTAGTTGAAAGATTTTCAAAATAAATGAGCTATAAATGTGATAGTATTGAAATTGATGCAGGTAAACTCTAATCAAGAAACTTTCTCTGTATTGTAAGAAACAATAACAAAGACAAACCATAAGTGCTTTCTCTGAAACAACAACTGTAGCTTTTTGATTGATTAAAAACAACTACAGCCAGAGTTTCACTACTGTCTAGAATGTAGAAAGTTAAATTGTGTGTCACTCCCACACTACCAGCTCAAAAAATCAGATAAACCACAAAATCATAGCTTTTATTTAACCTAACAGAGAGCTGAGATCCCAGGGCAAAAAGTGTCCAGAAATCCAACTAAAAATGGACCCATCCAAGGAGAAACAGACATGAGCACTGGGTCATCTACGGCAGAACCTGGGAGGAAAGGACACTAGGAACCAACCAAGAGAGTAAAAAGAAGGCAGGTGAGAAGGCCAAGTGTGAGCTACTGTGATGATACAGAATCCCTAGGAACTACATATACGAATGGAGCTCACATTCACAAGCCATTATGCACCACCCTCCACCGGGTCTCACACACACACACACACAAAAACAATGAAAAGCAGGGCAGGAGATGGGAGAGAACTTCCTGATACAGCCTGGAAGAGAGGAGTGGCTGCTGCTGGGGGAAGCACTCAAAGTCCCACCTGAACCTCTCCTACCTGCTTCAAGGTGAAAACACATTGCAGCTGGGGGGGTAAAAGAGTAAACCCTTTTACTCATGGAGAAAGAGCAGTCAAGAGTTCTGGCGATTATGAATAAAACTGCCATAAATATTTGCAACAAGGTTTTGCATGAACGTAAGTTTTCATTTCTCTTTAGTAAATATACCTACTAGTAGATGCCTGGATCCTATGTAAGGGTATGTTTGGCTTTTTTAAGAAACTGCTAGACTAGTTTCCAAAGTGAACCATTTTGTTTTCCTACCACAATGGATGAGAGTTCCAGTTGCTGAATTCCTTCTATAGCCCTCGATATTGTCAGAGTTGTTGTTGTTTTAATTTTAGGCATTCTAATATTGGTTCTAATTGTGTTTTGTTTTGCATTTCTCTAATAACTAACATTGTTGAGTATCTTTTCATGTGTTTATTTTCCATTTATATTTCTCCTTTGGTGAAATAACAGTTAGTATATTTGCCCAGTTTTTAAATTTGGTTATTTGTTTTCTTATTAGTTTGGAAATTCTTTATATATTATGGATACAAGTTGTTTATCAGAAATGTGTTATACAAATGTTTTTTTTCCCAGTCTATGGCTTGTCTTTTCATTCTAATAGTGTCTTTTGAAGAGCAGAAGTTTAAAATTTTTTTTTTTTTTTCGGTATGCGGGCCTCTCACTGTTGTGGTCTCTCCTGTTGTGGAGCACGGGCTCTGGACGCACAGGCTCAGCGGCCATGGCTCACGGGCCCAGCCGCTCCGCGGCATGTGGGATCTTCCTGGACCGGGGCGCAGACCCGTGTCCCCTTCACCGGCAGGCGGACTCTCAACCACTGCGCCACCAGGGAAGCTCTAAATTTTTGATAAAGTCCAATTTAACATTTTAAATCTTTTATGGATCATGCTTTTATGGCTGTCTCTAAGAAATCTTTGCCTAACTCCAGTTCACTAAGATTTTCTGCTATGTTTTCTTCTAGAAGTTTTATAGTTTTAGGTTTTACATTTAATTCTATTATTCATTACCTGTTAATTGTTATAAATGGTGTGATCAATGTGACAAAAAATCATTTTTTGCTTATTAATGTTCAATATTTTCCAACACTATTTGTTGAAAAAAGTATCTTTCATCCATTGAATTACCTTTGCATTTTTTTCTGATGTTATTTAAACTGTTTCTAAGCATAGTAAAAGGAGAATGTTCAATTTCCAAATTCGTTTGAATGAAGCTATAGTAACACCGAGAGCAAAATGAACAAATACAGCTCCCCAAACATCCCATAGATCAAATCACTAAATATTGATGAAAAAATCCTACATAGGATTCTTCATATGGGGTTATTTTAGAAATTCAAAGACTGGTCAATATTAAGATATAAACTGATCAAAAGAGAAATAAATCATTCCAACTGACTTTAAAACATCACAATGTGTCTGTTCATTCCTTTGGGACATTCACTAATTATTAAAAGAACTGCACAAAATTTTAAACTTTTTAAACTAATCATATTTTGGGGAGTACTGTTACCCTCAGACTATTTTGTGCTTAGTGTGGTAAAAGGAAAATGAGTTATTATATTGGTGTTTTTAAGGACAGAGATTTCAACGTAAAAGAAAGGACCCATGAATGTAAGATCAATGAAATTAAGTAAAAACTCTGTAGTCCTGACTTTGAAATAGAAGTATCAGTATGAATTCATGACATGTGGTTATATTTATAAAAAAGAAAGCCCATCATTTAATATGGAAATCTTTACAGATGGAATGATATCATATCTTGGATTTGTTTGAAAATAATTTGTGGAGAGGAAGAGAATTAGGCAGGATCTAGATGAAATGACATTGTCCATGAGTTGATCGTTATTGAGGCTAGGTGATGGGTATGTGGGGCTTAACTGAACTATTCTATTTTTGTACATATTTTAAATAATTAGTTTTTAAAAAGTAATTTAACCATGCACTATAAAAAAATTAAAATGTATGAGTCTTGATAGCTGCTGAGAAACCATTTGATAAAATTCATTATATATTCTTGATTTTGAAAAAAAAGATATAATAGAAGCAGATGAATTCTTCATTAACATATTAGAAATAGGTATTTATGTGTTAACATATATAGTCACCCTAAAAGCAAACCTTATTATTAACAAAGAAACATTTAAGCATATTTCATTAAAGGATGTTCTTTATCACCACTATTATTTAATATTGTCCTAGAAGTATTAGCTGGTATAATAAGGTAAGAGAAAAAATAATTGTTCCTAGTTTTATTGAGATCACTGACATACATCACTGTATACGTTTAAGGCATACACCAGGATAGTTTGATTTACATACATTGTAAAATGATTACCACAATAGGTTCAGCTAATATACACTTTTTTATATAGAGTAAAAATTTAAAAATAGATGAAAAGGAAAAATTTTTTCCTTATGATGAGAACTCTTAGATTATATTCCCTTAACAACTTTCCTGTATATCATACAGTACTGTTGGTTATAGTCATCAGGTTGTACATTACATCCCTAGTACTTATTTATCTTATAACTGGAAGTTTTTACCTTTGACCACCTTCCTCCCCTTCCCCTTCCCCCCTGCTCTCCACCTCTGGTAACCACAAGTCTAATGTCTTTCTTGATGAGTTTGGGGGTTTTTTTTGGTTTGTTTTTTGTTTTTAACATCTTTATTGGAGTATAACTGCTTTACAATGGTGTGTTAGTTTCTGCTTTATAACAAAATGAATCAGTTATACATATACATATGTTCCCATATCTCCTCCCTCTTGCATCTCCCTCCCTCCCACCCTCCCTATCCCACCCCTCTAGGTGGTCACAAAGAACTGAGCTGATCTCCCTGTGCTATGCAGCTGCTTCCCACTAGCTATCTATTTAACGTTTGGTAGTGTATATATGTCCATGCCACTCTCTCATTTTGTCACAGCTTACCCTTCCCCCTCCCCATATCCTCAAGTCCATTCTCTAGTAGGTCTGTGTCTTTATTCCCGTCTTACCCCTAGGTTCTTCATGACTTTTTTTTTTCTTAGATTCCATATATCTGTGTTAGCATATGGTATTTGTTTTTCTCTTTCTGACTTACTTCACTCTGTATGACAGACTCTAGGTCCATCCACCTCACTACAAATAACTCAATTTCATTTCTTTTTATGGCTGAGTACTATTCCATTGTATATATGTGCCACATCTTCTTTATCCATTCATCTGTTGATGGACACTTAGGTTGCTTCCATGTCCTGGCTATTGTAAAAAGAGCTGCAATGAACATATTGGTACATGACTCTTTTTGAATTATGCTTTTCTCAGGGTATATGCCCAGTAGTGGGATTGCTGGGTCATATGATAGTTCTATTTGTAGTTTTTTAAGGAACCTCCATACTGTTCTCCATAGTGGCTGTATCAATTTACACTCCCACCAACAGTGTAAGAGTGTTCCCTTTTCTCCACACCCTCTCCAGCATTTATTGTTTCTAGATTTTTTGAGGAAGTCCATTCTGACGGGTGTGAGATGATATCTCATTGTACTTTTGATTTGCATTTCTCCAATGATTAATGATGTTAAGCATTCTTTCATGTGTTTGTTGGCAATCTGTATATCTTCTTTGGAGAAGTGTCTATTTAGGTCTTCTGCCCATTTTTGGATTGGGTTGTTTGTTTTTTTGTTATTGAGCTGCATGAGCTGCTTGTAAATTTTGGAGATTAATCCTTTGCCAGTTGCTTCATTTGCAAATATTTTCTCCCATTCTGAGGGTTGTCTTTTTGTCTTGTTTATGGTTTCCTTTGCTGTGCAAAAGTTTTGAAGTTTCATTAGGTCCCATTTGTTTAGTTTTGTTTTTATTTCCATTTCTCTAGGAGGTGGGTCAAAAAGGATCTTGCTGTGATTTATGTCATAGAACATAGAGCCTATGTTTTCCTCTAAGGGTTTGATAGTTTCTGGCCTTACATTTAGGTCTTTAATCCATTTTGAGCCTATTTTTGTGTACGGTGTTAGGGAGTGTTCTAATCTCATACTTTTATATGTACCTGTCCAGTTTTCCCAGCACCACTTATTGAGGAGGCTGTCTTTTCTCCACTGTATATTCTTGCTTCCTTTATCAAAGTTAAGGTGACGATATGTGGTGGGTTTATCTCTGGGCTTTCTATCCTGTTCCATTGATCTATATTTCTGTTTTTGTGCCAGTACCACACTCTTGATTATTGTAGCTTTGTAGTATAGTCTGAAGTCAGGGAGCTTGATTCTTCCAGCTCCATTTTTCGTTCTCAAGATTGCTTTGGCTATTCAGGGTCTTCTGTGTTTCTATACAAATTGTGAAATTTTTTGTTCTAGTTCTGTGAAAAATGCCAGTTGTAGTTTGATAGGGATTGTATTGAATCTGTAGATTGCTTTGGGTAGTAGAGTCATTTTCCAATTCCATTCTTCCAATCCAAGAACATGGTATATCTCTCCATCTATTTGTATCATCTTTAATTTCTTTCATCAGTGTCTTATAATTTTCTGCATACAGGTCTTTTGTCTCCTTAGGTAGGTTTATTCCTAGATATTTTATTCTTTTTGTTGCAATGGTAAATGGGAGTGTGTTTTTTTGTGGGTTTTTTTTGGTGGTACACGGGCCTCTCACTGTTGTGGCCTCTCCCGTTGTGGAGCACAGCCTCCAGACACGCAAGCTCAGCAGCCATGGCTCATAGGCCCAGCCGCTCCGCGGCATGTGGGATCTTCCCAAACTGGGGCATGAACCCGTGTCCCCTGCTTCAGCAGGCAGACTCTCAACCACTGCACCACCAGGGAAGCCCCATTTTCTTGATTTCACTTTCAGATTTTTCATCATTAGTGTATAGGAATGCCAGAGATTTCTGTGCATTAATTTTGTATCCTGCTACTTTACCAAATTCATTGATTAGCTCTAGTAGTTTTCTGGTAGCATCTTTAGGATTCTCTATTTAGAGTATCATGTCATCTGCAAACAGTGACAGCTTTACTTCTTCTTTTCTGATTTGGATTCCTTTTATTTCTTTTTCTTCTCTGATTGCTGTGGCTAAAACTTCCACCACTATGTTGAATAATAGTGGTGTGAGTGGGCAACCTTGTCTTGTTCCTGATCTTACTGGAAATAGTTTCAGTTTTTCACCATTGCGGACGATGTTGGCTATGGGTTTGTTATATGTGGCCTTTATTATGTTGAGAAAAGTTCCCTCTATGCCTACTTTCTGCAGGGTTTTTATCATAAATCGGTGTCGAATTTTGTTGAAAGCTTTTTCTGCATCTATTATATTGATCATATGGTTTTTCTCCTTCAGTTTGTTAATATGGTGTATCACGTTGATTGATTTGCGTATATTGAAGAATCCTTGCATTCCTGGAATAAACCCCACTTGATCATGGTGTATGATCCTTTTAATGTGTTGTTGGATTCTGTTTGCTAGTATTTTGTTGAGGATTTTTGCATCTATGTTCATCAGTGATATTGGCCTATAGCTTTCTTTCTTTGTGACATCTTTCTCTGGTTTTGGTATCAGGGTGATGGTGGCCTTGTAGAATGAGTTTGGGAGTGTTCCTCCCTCTGCTATATTTTGGAAGATTTTGAGAAGGATAGGTGTTAGCTCTTCTCTAAATGTTTGATAGAATTTGCCTGTGAAGCCATCTGGTCCTGGGCTTTTGTTTGTTGGAAGATTTTTAATCACACTTTCAATTTCAGTGCTTGTGATTGGTCTGTTCATATTTTCTATTTCTTCCTGGTTCAGTCTCAGCAGGTTGTGCATTTCTAAGAATTTGTACATTTCTTCCAGGTTGTCCATTTTATTGGCATATAGCTGCTTGTAATAATCTCTCATGATTCTTTGTATTTCTGCAGTGTCAGTTGTTATTTCTCCTTTTTCATTTCTTTTTTTTTTTCTTTTTTTTTTTTTTTTGCGGTACTCGGGCCTCTCACTGTCGTGGCCTCTCTCACTGCGGAGCACAGGCTCCGGACGCGCAGGCTCAGCGGCCATGGCTCAGCAGCCCAGCCGCTCCGCGGCATGTGGGACCCTCCCGAACCGGGGCACGAACCCGTGTCCCCTGCATCGGCAGGCAGACTCTCAACCACTGCGCCACCAGGGAAGCCCTTTATTTCTAATTCTATTGATATGAGTCTTCTCCCTTTTTTTCTTGATGAGTCTGGCTAATGGTTTATCAATTTTGTTTATCTTCTCAAAGAACCAGCTTTTAGTTTTATTGATCTTTGCTATCATTTCATTCATTTCTTTTTCATTTATTTCTGATCTGGTCTCTATGATTTCTTTCCTTCTAACTTTGGGGTTTTTTTGTTCTTCTTTCTCTAATTGCTTTAGGTGCAAGGTTAGGTTGTTTATTTGAGATGTTTCCTGTTTCTTAAGGTAGGATTGTATTGCTATAAACTTCCCTCTTAGAACTGGTTTTGTTGCATCCCATAGGTTTGGGGTCATTGTGTCTCCATTGTCATTTGTTTCTAGGTATTTTTTGATTTCCTCTTTGATTTCTTCAGTGATCACTTCATTATTAAGTAGTGTATTGTTTAGCCTCCATGTGTTTGTATTTTTTACAGATCTCTTCCTGTAATTGATATCTAGTCTCAAAGCACTGTGGTTGGAAAAGATACTTGATATGATTTCAATTTTCTTAAATTTACCAAGGTTTTATTTGTGACCCAAGATATGATCTATCCTGGAGAATGTTCCACGAGCACTTGAGAAGAAAGTGTTTTCTGTTGTTTTTGGATGGAATGTCTTATAAATATCAATTAAGTCCATCTTGTTTAATGTATCATTTAAAGCTTGTGTTTCCTTATTTATTTTCATTTTGGATGATCTGTCCATTGGTGAAAGTGGGGTGTTAAAGTTCCCTACTATGATTGTGTTACTATCGATTTCCCCCTTTATGGCTGTTAGTGTTTGCCTTATGTATTGAGGTGCTCCTATGTTGGGTGCATAAATATTTACAATTGTTATATCTTCTTGGATCGATCCCTTGATCATTATGTAGTGTCCTTCTTTGTCTATTGTAATAGTCTTTATTTTAAAGTCTATTTTGTCTGATATGAGAATTGCTACTCCAGCTTTCTTTAGATTTTTTTGTTTTCTTTATATTCCACATATAAGTGAGATCATACTGCATTTGCCTTTCTATCTGACATTTTCATAATGTCTTTAAGATCCATCTATGTTGCCACAAATAGTAGGATTTCCTTGTTTTTATGGCTGAATTATATACATTTATCATATATATTATAATATTTATATACTTATTTTTATATATTTATATATTCATATATATATATATACCACAACTTCTTTACTTCTTTATCCATTCACCCATCTATAGACACTTAGGTTGTTTCCATATTTTGGCTCTTGTAAATAATGTTACAGTGAACATAAGGGTGCAGGTATCTTTTTGAGTTAGTGGTTTTGTTTCCTTTAGATATATTCCAAGAGGGGAAGTTGCTGGATCATATGATATCTCTATTTTTAATTTTTTGAGGATCCTCCATAGTGACCAATTTACAATCCCACCAACAGTTAACAAGGGTTCCCTTTCCTCCACATCCATGATAACATTTTTTAAATCTTTTGTCTCTTTGATGATGGCCAAGAGAAAAAAATTCTGAATATAAAAAATTCTAAATATAAAAATTCTACATAGGGGCTTCCCTGGTGGCGCAGTGGTTAAGAGTCCGCCTGCCGGTGCAGGGGATGTGGGTTCGTGCCCTGGTCCTGGAGGATCCCACATGCCGTGGAGCAGCTGGGCCCGTAAGCCATGGCCGCTGGGCCTGCATGTCCAGAGCCTGTACTCCGTGACAGGAGAGGCCACAACAGTGAGAGGCCCGTGTACTGCAAAAAAAAAAAAAAAAATTCTACATATAATAATCATTATTTACAGATATATTTCTTTTTACCTAAAAAATTAAAGAATTTGCAGTAAAATTATTATAAATAATACAAAAATTGAGTGAAGTAGCTGGGCAGAAAATTACTATCCAGAAACCAAAAGTCATGATATGTATAAACTACAACCACTTCAAAGATCTTGAGGTAAAAGGACCCTAATTTATAATAACATTTAAAAATGAAAAAAGTACCTAGGAATAAAAGAGGAAAATGTGCAAGATAAAAACAAAGAAGGGGCTTCCCTGGTGGCGCAGTGGTTGAGAACCCGCCTGCCGTTGCAGGGGACACGGGTTCGTGCCCTGGTCCGGGAGGATCCCACATGCCATGGAGCGGCTGGGCCCGTGAACCATGGCCGCTGAGCTTGCATGTCTGGAGCCTGTGCTCCTCAACGGGAGAGGCCACAACAGTGAGAGGCCCATGTACCACAAAAAAAAAAAAAAAAAAGAAAGAAAAACATTAAGTGCTACTGAGGGACACAAAAAAGACTTCAATAGAAAAGTATACTATATTTTTGGATAAAAAGAATCAAGAATTATAAAATCAATCCTCTGAAAGTTAATCTTGAAGGTAATTTGTCAAAGCATCAATAAAATTTTTTTCTGGGAGTACATAAACTGCCTGTAAAGTTCATATGAATAAATAAATAAGAATTGACCTCCTCCCAAAAACCTGAGGAAATGTTACCATCACAACAAACCAGTCAGGTGTATTATAATTACAATTATTAAAACATACTGGTGCATATAGAAAGAGACTCAAATACACATAGAAATTTAGTATTTGGTAAACACAGTATTGCCAACTATTGAGAGAAAAATGGATTATTCAATGAATGGTATTAGAACAATTGGGAAGCCCTATGGAAAATTTAGTTGGCTTTCTACCTCATGCTTTTTACCAAAATTAATTCCAGATGAATGAAATCTTAAGCATGAGAATGAAACTATAAAAATACACAATGAAAATATGGGGGAATCAGTCAATAACCTAAACTTATGCACCGTGGTGAAGAAGACCCTTTCAAACTTAACATAAAGTTTTATCCACAAAATAAGACATTGATAAATCCAACCACATGCAAATCAAAAATCTCTGTAAGGAAAAAACAAAAGCAAAAGACAAATGATAAATTGGGAAAATATCTGAAGTCAATTTACTGAAAAAAAGAAATTCCTTAATACACAAAGGACTCCTACAATTCAATAGGAAGGAGAAGAGCAGTGAAATTTAGAAAAAAATGTGCAAATGTTATAAACAGTTCACAGAGAGGGTGGTACAAATGGCCCTTGAATGTGTGAAAAGAGGCACAATCTCACTCGTGACAAGGGAAATCCAAATTACTATTATTTCCTTATCTGATTGGTAGAGATTTAAAAGTTTAACAGCCCATTGTGCTAATGAGTCTCTAGTGGGAGTATAGTTATGTTTTTTGTGAGAGTAAAAATTGATTCAACTCATATGGAGGACGATTTGATAACACTGATTAATAATACAAATTAATTGACCCAGCAATTCTAGTTCTGGAGATTTATTTACCAGATATCCTGCAAATATACATCCACAGAATATGGCAAACACTAGGTAATCAATACAATGTTGTTTAAATAGCAAAAGATTGGAAATAATCCAGACATTCATGAATAGGGATCTAGTTAAATAAATTAGGGTATATCACATACAATGAAATACTATGCAGCCACTTAAAAAATAAGGCAGATCTATATATGTGTCTATATGCTTGTATAGGCACCCCCAAACTACAAAGACACACACAAAATTAGATTACTAGTAGTTGCCTCTGAGGTAGCAAATTGGGTGTCTAGGGTTCAGGAATAGGAAGGAGATTGACTCTTCTTAGAATACCCTCCTGTACCTTTAGAATTTTTAATTATTTGTATTATATTACCTACTCTAAAAATATTAAATACAATAATTTAAAAAATACATTGGGGGGGATTGGAAAGAGTTAGAGACACAGTGTGATGTACTCCCCCGCAACACACACACACACATATTTAAGGATAGCCCTATTACCCATAAAAACCTAGTTCATAACAATGACAGAATATCTCAGAACATTGTAAGGTGCCTTCTGAATCATCTAAGAAAGGTGGTAATTAGTGGAAGCGTAATTGAATATATTTGTAAATAAATTTTTAACCAACATGTAATATACATGCAGAGAAGTACCAAAAGCCTAAGTGTGAGCTTGATGAGTTTTGCAAATGAATATGCCTGAGTCACTAGCACCCAGGTCAAGGAAGAGAGCATTACCAGTACTCCAAAAGCCCCCCCTGAACTCCCTTTCTGTCACTAACCAACCCTCCCCAAGGGTAACCATCATCCTGACTTCTAACACTGCAAATTAGTTTTGACTGTTTTGAATTATATATAAATGGAATCTTTATAAATGGTGGATCTTTGTTTTTGTTTTGTTTTGTTGGTATCTGGTTTCTTTTGCTTAACATCATGTTTGTGAGATTCATCCACGTTGTTGCATATTGTACTATCATCCGTGTGTATGTTCCATTGTGTGACTGTACCACTCATCCATGTCGATGTGCATTCAGATTGTTTGTAGCTTTTGGCTGTAATAAATAGTGCTGCTCTGAATGTTCTAATAAACCTCTGGGTGAAGATACATGGATGTTTCTCTTGGGTTCATATCTAGAAATCGAAGTTCATATAGGGTATGTGAATATTTTTAATAGATATTACTAAACAGCTTTCTAAAATGGCTGTGCTATAGCCTCACCCTCACTTTGTTTGATCAATCACATATCTTAGCCATTCTGATGGGTGAGTACAAAGCTATCTCATTGTAGTTTTTAATTTGTATTTCTTTGAGGGTTAATGCATTGAGTATCTTTTTAGTGAAATATCTGTTCAGGGTTTTTGTCCACTTTTACAGTGGGTTGTCTGAATTTTTATTGTTCATTTGTAGGAGTTTGTTTTACATTCTGCATACAAGCCCTCTGTCAAGTATGTGTAGTGCTCATATCTTCTCCAACTCTGTGTCTTCCTTTTTCACTTCTTTTAGTTAGTATCTTTTAATATACACTTAACTATACTTTAATGAATTGAAATGATTTGAAAAATGATAATTTATGAATAATTACATGCACAGTGACTGTCCTGAAAAAAATGAATTTCTGAGTATAACACTCAGGAATTTTGCAGGAATATAGTTTATATAACTTTCTATGTATATGTACATAGATTTGTTTTCATTGTTATTATTCTCTCTGTAAATCAAAATTAAAAGCCTCTCTTTGTAAGTTAGACTTAAAAAAAGGAAAAAAGAAAAAACTCAATTCTTCTAAACAATTCCACCATAATTTATTTATTTAAACCACTTTATTGGGGTATACTTGTCATACAAAGAGCTGTACTTATTTAATGTATGCAACTTGATGAGTTTTGAGATAAGTATACATCCATGAAACCATCACTACCATCTATGCCATAAATATATCCACTACCTCTAAAAGTTTCCATCTGCCCTCTTTTAATTATTATTTTTGTGTGTGTTTTAAGAACACTTAACACAAGATCACCCTCTTAGCACATTTTTCAAATGTTTAATACAGTATTGTTAACCATTGGCTCTATGTTGTACAGTAGATCTCTAGGACTTATTCATATTGTACAACTGAAATTTTGTACCCCTTAACTAATACCCTCTGTTTCCCCTCAACCATATTTGTTGACTACCTACTATTTGCAAGGCACAAACAAAGTCTCTGTTGTCATGGAGATTATATCCTAGTTGGGGGAAACAAAATACAAACATAAATAATTAGAGAAAAAAATGTTAGATGATGGAAGCCACTGTCAATAGAATAAGAAGATAAGCCGCAGACTGGAAGACAATCTTTGCAAAAGACATATCTGATAAAGGACTGTTATCCAAAATATACAAAGAACTCTTACAACTTAACAATAATAAAAAACAACCTGATGAAAAAATAGGCAAGATATTTGAACAGACACCTCACCAAAGGAGATATACCTTGGCAAATACAGATGGCAAATAAGCATATGAAAAGATATTCAGCATCATACTTCATTAAGGAAGCAAATTCATCAATGAGATGCCACTACACACCTTTTAGACTAGCAAAACTCCAAAACACTGACAACATCAAATGTTGGTGAGGATGTGGAGCAACAGGAACTTTCATCCATTGCTGATGGGAATTCAAAATGGTACACCACTTTGGAGGATAGTTTGTTGGTTTCTTGCAAAACTAAAGATATGCTTACCATATGACTTAAAAATCATGCCCTTTGGTATTTACCCAAATGAACTGAAAACTTATATCCACACAAAACTGTGCACACAAATGTTTATAGCAGCTGTATTTATAATGGCCAAAATTTGGAAGCAACCAAAAAATCCTTCAATAGGTGAATGGATAAATAAACTGTGGTACCTCCAGGCAAAGGAATATTATTCAATGCTAAAAAGAAATGAACTATCAAACCTTCCAAAAGGGCACTGAAGAACATAAATGCATATTGCTAAGTGAAAGGAGCCAATATTAAAAGGCTACATACTGTATGAGTCCAACTCTACAACATTCTGGAAAGGGCAGAACTTGGGAGACAATAAAAAGATCAGTGGTTGTCAGGAGTTTTGGAGGAGGTAGAGATGGATGGGTGGAGTACACAGGATTTTTAGGGCAGTGAAACTATTCTGTATGATAATACAATGGTGGATACATGACATTATACATTTATCAAAACCTATAGAATGTACAACACCAAGAGTGAACTGTAAGATAAACTATAGACTTTGGTTGATAATGATGTGTCAGTACTGCTTCACTGACTATAACAAATGTACCACTCTGGTGTGGGCTGTTCATGGTGGGAGAGGCTGTATGTGTGGAGGGGTATTCAGGAACCCCCTTTTTTTCCTGCTCAATTTTGCAATGAACCAAAAACTACTATAAAAAATAAGTTCTATATCAAAAAACTCTAGGTGATGACAGTATAAAGAGAAAATCAGGGTGATGAGATAGGGTGCTAATGGAGTGGGTGGGCTACTTGAGAAAGTGAGGTCATGAGGAAGTGACGTCTAGTCTGAATGACAAGGAGTGGGCCACCTAGAAATTAGGGTAACAGTGGTCTGGCCAAGGGAAGAGCTGCAGCGGAAACCTTGAGTCAAGAATAAACTTTTATCCAGAGAACAGAAGAATGTCCAGAACAAGATGAAAGTAGTGGAGAAAGGATGGAAAATGAGACTGGGTAGGCAACAGGCATCAGGTCATATAGAGCCTTATGGGGCAGGGTAATGGTATTAATTTTATTTTAAAAGTCATTTTGGAGATGGAGGGTAAAGGGGAGGGGCAAGAATGGATAGATGCTCGCCTTTTCCAGTAGCTTTTCCTTCTACTTCTTTTCTAAGCACAAATTCTGGCAAATCCCAGGTTGATCCCAACTTAGCTTATTGTTTTCTCTTTAAAAAAAATTTAAAAGCTGAAACTCTACTCCTTCCATTTCAGGAATCCTGGACCCTTTGCTCAAACCCTTCCTTTGGTCATCTGCCTACAGTCTTCTCCCTGAAGCTGAATCTCAAGAGAAACTGGAGAAGGAAAGGATTATTTGTACTATTCATCCCATTACAACAACTCATCTTTGCACACTTCTTGAGAATTCCCAACAGTTTTGCATTCACTACTTTATTTTTTTATTCAGGGTCACTGATGTGGTATATATTGAATTAGCCAAATCTCCATCCGGTTTTCTAATTATTCTCACAAATAATTCTATATACCACATTTAATATATGTAATATGCATATATAAACACTCTTTACTGCTTAACATTTATTTGAGCTCTAAATTCTTCTATTCTCAAAATTATCACTATATTACTGTGCACTTGCCTTTTTTTAACATCTTTATTGGAGTATAATTAAAAATTACACATGTTCGACAAGAAAATCTGGAAAACACAAAAAAGGTGTAAAGACAAAAGTGGAAATAACTTGTAAATATCATCAATCAGAGATAACCCATTTTCCATTCTTTTCCTTAGCATATTAGATGAGTTATTTTCCTCACACTGGGAATTTTATTTTGTAAAATCAAGATTATTTTTTATACCCTACTTCATAGGCTGCTTTTCACTTAAAATAACTTACATATCATACATCTCTGGTAATTCTCAAAGAGGCTTAGAGTGACTGGTATTATCATCTTTGTTTCATTGAGGAGGAAACTGATATTCTCAAAATGTGAAGTTTCCCTGAGGTCCCAGGGGAGGGGTGTGATTGCAGTTTTGATGTTCTAACTATGAGTCGAAAACTCCAGCCATTATATCACAATGACAACATACTTCCACCACAAAACTCCCATTTATTGCTGATTCTCTACCCTTTTCCTATGTAAATTCCATCATGTCCTTCCTTCGCCCCTAACTCTCCAATGGCTCTCCATCTCATTCAAAGTAAAAGCCAACAAGCCTGGGCTTCCCTGGTGGTGCAGTGGTTGAGAGTCTGCCTGCTAATGCAGGGAACACGGGTTCGAGCCCTGGTCTGGGAAGATCCCACATGCCACGGAGCAACTAGGCCCGTGAGCCACAACTACTGAGCCTGCGCGTCTGGAGTCTGTGCTCCACAACAGGAGAGGCCGCGACAGTGAGAGGCCCAGGCACCGCGCTGAAGAGTGGCCCCCGGTTGCCACAGCTGGAGAAAGCCCACACGCAGAAACGAAGACCCAAAACAGCCAAAAATAAATAAATAAAAATTTAAAAGCCAACAAGCCTACAGTCTGGCCCTTGCTGCCCCTCTGACTCATCTCTCACATCTCCCCCACCTCTAATCCACCCTGCCATAGCTGCCTTGCTACTATACCAGGCATGATGGCAGCTCAGGGTTTTATACTTGCTGTTTCCTTTATCCAGATGCTTTTCCTCCATATATCCACTTGGCTCTCTCCTTTACTTTCTTCAGGTCTCTGCTCAGGTGTCACACTGTCAATGAAGCCTACCCTGACCATCTCATAGAGTGAACCTTACTCTGAAACCACCTGGCACTCTGCATCTGCGTTACCCTGCTTTGATTTCTCCTTGGTATTTATCATTACATGAGATGCTACATAGTTACTTTCTTTCTAATATCTCTTGCCTTCGCACCCTTCCCCCAAAGCCCCTATGGCAGAAACTTGTTTTGTTTATTAAAATGAACTATAACAGTGCCTGGAATGCATGAAGCCCTCAATACATTTTTTATTGATGGATGGGTATAGACTAGATGACTTGCTCAGTGATTTATACACATTCTCTCTCTCTCTCAGTCCTTCTATGAGATATGGTATTTCGAAGTTCAAATATACATATTTGTGATAACAATTAAATAGATTTTATTATCAAGGAGTTATGTCAAGTTTAATATTTAAGAACTGAAAATTAAAAGTCGCCTTTGGGAACCCTTCCACACTGTTGGTGGGAATGTAAATTCATGCAGCCACTATGGAAAACAGTATGGAGCTTCCTCAAACAACTAAAAACAGAACTCCCATATGACCCAGCAATCCCACTCCTGGGAAAATATCTGGACAAAACTATAATTCAAAAATATACATGCACCCCTATGTTCATAGCAGCACTATTAACAATAGTCAAGACAATATTTAGGAAATAACCTAAATCTCCATCAACAGATGAATGGATAAAGAAGATGTGGTATATATTTATTGTGTATATATCTGTGTATGTATACAATGGAATACTACTCAGCCATAAAAAAGAATGAAATAATGCCATTTGCAGTAACATGGATGGACTTAGAGATTATCATATTCAGTGAAGTAAGTCAGAATGAGAAAGACAAATGCCATATGATATCATTTATATGTGAAATCTAAAATATGACACAAATGAACTTACCTATGAAATAGAAATAGACTCACAGCCATAGAGAACAGACTTGTGGTTGCCAAGTAGGGGGATAGGGGACGAATGGATTGGGAGTTTGGGATTAGCAGATGCAAACCATTATATACAGAATATATAAACCAAAAGGTCCTTCTGTATAGCACAGGGAACTATATTCATAAACCATAATGGAAAATGATATGAAAAAGAATTATGTGTGTGTGTGTGTGTGTGTGTGTGTATGAATCACCTTGCTGTACAGCAGAAATTAACACAACATTGTAAATCAACTTTACAGCAATAAAATAAATTTTAAAAATAAATAAATAAATGTCACCTTTAACTCTAAGGGTCCAAAAAAATCACTTTAACTCCTTGTCTGCTCTTTGTCTGCTTGTATCGCCATGAAATATCTGCAAAGATGGTTGTTCTAGCACTGTATATAATACAGTGCACACTTTTTTACCAAATAAATCAAAAAGAAACTCAACATCCTCGTTCAAGCACTCATTGATTATCTTTAAAATGTGATGATCTTCTTAAGTCAACTTCCAGAGAGCCAATCACCAAAGGATAAGGTCCTTGTCTAAATTCATCATTTTCAAATAAGTTATGTGAGGATGCTTATGTGTGAGTGTTAGTGTAAAAAAGTCAGCAAGTATGAGCCTTAAAATCTTTCTCCATGTCTATGAGTAGATAGGGAGAACAAAACTTCAGTTATACCCACTGAACAGAAATGTTACTTTGGATAACTCTAAGTTGTCTAATGAGCATTTACTAGACATCTCTTCTCCGTGCATGGCCCAAACTTCTTTCCTGAGCTCTCAGAATTGACAATCTGGTGGGAAAAGAAAGTGTGTGCCTAAGTTGGTTGGCATATGATTAGGTAAAAAATAAAATGCATTATTGTCCTTCCATCTTAGCCTCAACTCTTGGTTCCAGGTTGACTTGGGCTCCTGGCTGAGTAGTCTATGGCTTGAAAAGGATTAAGTTCAAACAGCACTGCCCTGCTTCTCTCCTAATCCTCTTTGGGACAACAGAGGAGACAGATGAGAGTGTATCATTTGTGCAGATGGCTTAATTTAAACAGCTCTTCATGAAGATTGACTTGGGTCAACAGCAGAACTTCGGTTTTCTCTCATCCTGTGACTAGGGCCACTCCTCATCCCAGAGTCTCCAAGACATGATATGTGCTCACCATCCAAGTAAATTTACACAAAATTGATTAACACTCACTTGCATGTTATTGAACTTGATGTATGAGTTTTAAATCATACAGCTCATGGCACTTAGTCAACAAAACACTAAAATGCCTCTTTTTTTTATATAATGATTTGGATGATGTTACTAAAGTTCCCTAAATTATTGAGACTACAAACCAATTTATTAAATTTAGTGAAAAAGTTACCATATTAAGTAAGATGCCTCTTTTTTCTATGCAAAACCTTCTCATGAAAGGTTAAATAACTTTCTCATTATTCTTTCAATGTCTGAGATAAATGGTCTTGGTTTGTCAGGTAGATGATATTTAACTCAGCACTCTACCAAAATTAAAAGCAGCATATAAGCAGAGGAAGAAAGACACAGAGGAAAGGGGGTTGAACAAAATAAATGACACATTCATGTTTATTTGTGTGTGTTTAGATTACTAACCAGACTGTAAGTGATCATAAAGTTATTGGATTATTCACCCTCTTCAACTATCCAACTCACACTATGATGGCATTAAACAATGAACTACTGGAGAGGCACAGCCCAAAACATGAATATTGACCTTTGGAAAAATTGTGAAGAGACAATGGTATATCTTCAGCTGTTGGTTGCTTCTATTTCATCCATTCTAACTTTTCCAATACCCCTTCATCCCTATAAACATTTTAATGTTTTCAAGGGTCCAGGATCCCCTCTCTCAAAGAGAGAATAAAAAAATCATGGAATACTTACCATGTCCAGGTATTGTGCAAGGCACGAGGTTTCTATAAAGAATAAGGAAGATTGATCTTGGTAGAAGAGGTACATGATATATAGCATATTTATGTGTGTTTAAAAGGCTATTGAAGCACAGAGAAGGAAGTATTTGTTGATATGATTCTGACAGGTTTATTTTTACTTAAACATTTTTTAAAAACATATAAGAAGGGTAGTAATTAAGCCAATGTTTGGAACCAGATTATAGAAGGTATTGAATTGTAGCTGTTCAGGAAATAGAAGATTATACTGTGAGCAAAGGGAAGACATTGAAGATTTTGGCAACAACAAGTGAAAACCAAGATTTCAGAAGAATTATCTGGAACTGATATAAAGGAGAAACTGAATTAGGAAAAAATCAGATGTAAAAACACCACATAGGAAGATACTGTTCTCAAAACTGTCATAAAAATAAATTAAAAATCTGAATAGACCTTTAATTCTATTACAGAAATTAATTTTATAATAAAAAAACCTCATATACTCTTCTGCTTCTGATCATGATAGATTAATCAGTACAGGAGATGCCCTCTTGTAATGAAAAACTGGACAAAACATATAAAAATTGTTTCCAACTTTGTACAACAGGTAGTACAGGACTCTGATCCCTGAAAGAAAGACACAAGGGACACCCTGTAGGCACTTTCTAGATTGTGGTGCAGGGATGGGGAACATAGCAGAGCATAGTGATCACTGAGTTGAGAAGACAAAGATTGGACTTGGGAAAACCTAAGGCAGTAGGAATGTGTGAGGCAGAGTATTGGAGAGGAGAGAAATACAAAAAGAAAGAACTCCAGAAGTCCCCATAGTGGGTCCCTTTGAATGTTTTTAATACTAAGCTATAATACATAAGATGAAATTCTATGAGGCTGAGAAAAACACTACCAGGAGCTGAAAGCTGAACAATTCCTAGAAGCACACATAAGGCTGGGAGTTGTTCAAGTTCTGACCAGCCAAAGTGAAGAGACTTTGTTGAGTGCCCAGGGCATCAGACTTCAGAAAGATCACATCTGCTTAGTTGGGCTAAACTAGTCCTGAAGTGAAGGTCTATACCCCCAAATGCTTAAATAAATCTCAAAAAGACCAAGCTGTATCACAAGTAAATCAACTGCCTGCTAAAACAAAAATCACCCTCTTTAAAGAAAGACAACAAAGTCCAGACTTCAGCACAATAATACTCTTAATGTTAAGCATCTAATAGATAATTACTAGATGTGTGAAGAAGCAGGGAAACACCATACAAAAGAAGGAGAAAACAATCAATAAACAGACCTTGATATAATAGAGGAAAAGACTTTGTTACAGTCATTGTAAAAATAAATATTATAAATATTATCAAGGATTTAAAGAGGAAAAAAGGAACACAGGGAGAATAAAAATGGAAGGTGTTAAAAAGGACCAAAAGAAACTTTTGGAGCTGAAAAATGCAGTATCTGAAATGTAAAATGAAATACATGCAATGAATAGATGATTAGACAACATCTATTGTCTAATAGATAACAATATCAGAGCACAGAACCATATCAGAATACAGAAGAAAAGATCAATGAACATAGACATAGAAACTATCCAAATTGAAGCAAGGAGAAAAAAGACAAAAAATAAAATAATAAAATAAAATAAAGTGAGCAGAGCCTCAGTGACCTGTGCAACAACATTAAGAAGTTTAACATATATGTAATTGGAATCTCATTAAAGGGAGGTGTCAACTATATTAGGCAAACATTGAATATAAGAAAACTGGATGGCTATATTAATATCAGACAAAGTTCAAGACAAGGAATATTTCCAGGGATAAAAGGGATCATTTCATAGTGACATCAATTCATCAAGAGGCCATAACAATCCTATCTGTGTATGCACCTAATAAGAAACCTTCAAAACAATGGAAGTAAACACTGACAGAACTGAAAGGAAAATAGATAAATCCATTATTATAGTCGAAGTTTTCAACAATCCTCTTTCAATAATTGTTAGAACAAATAGAAAATCTGTAAGGATATAGAAGACTTCAACAACATCATCAACCAAATGACATACTTGACATTTATAGAACACTCCATTGAACAGTTTCAGAATACATAATCTTGTAAAGTGCCAAGGAAAAATCCACCTTGATAGACATGTTATAAAACAAGTCTCAAACATTTTAAAGGATGGAAATAAAACATAATAGGTTTTCTGACACCAAAAATTGTAACTAAATTAGAAATTGTTACTAAAATAATATTTGGAATAACATTCCCCAAATATTTGGAAAATAAGTAACTAACTTCTAAACAATCCATGTGTCAAAGAAGAAATTACAAGAAGAATTTGAAATTATTTAGAATTGAGTTGTAATGAAATATGAAATATCAAAATGTGCATGATGCTTAGAAGGAATATTATGCTTTTGAATACTTATATTAGGATGGAAAGAAAGGTTTGAAATCAATGATATCAGCTTCTATATTAGGAAACTACAAAAAGAAGATCAATGTAAGGTAGGAGAAGGTAAGAAATGATAAAGATTACAGCAGAAATCAATTAAATATAAAATGACAAATATTCAACACTAATTGGTGTACTGCAATACAAATTTGACACTAACCACTTGGAGTTAGCAACAGAATCCATATGTTTAAGAGCCCAGTCCACAAAAGGCTGTCCTTACTTCATATTTCAGTCACATCCACACTTTCTACCAACTGACTATAGATCCAAGAAACTCCCATGATCTCCTTCAGGTTTGAAAACTCACTAGAATGACTCACAGAACTCTGGAAAGTGCTATGCTTATAATTACAACTTTATCACAAATCAGGACTAGTCAAATGAAGATACACATAGAGCAAGGTCTGGGAGGGTCCTTAATGCAGAACTTCCATGCCCTCTCATTATCATCTTGTGCTCATCACTGTGTTCACCAACCAGGAAGCCCCAAAGAACTTTAGTGTCCAGAGTTTTTACTGGGATTTTATCATGTAGGCATATTTGATTGAATAGTGGCCACATAATTTAACTCAATCTCCATCCTCCCCTTCCCTCTTTGGAGGTTAGACTGGCTCAAAACCCTGAACTTTTCACATGGATAGTCTTTGTGGCATGGCCAGACCCCATCCTGAAACTATCTAGGGATCCACCATGAGTCATCTTATTAGCATAAAACAGGTATGATCAAGGGACTTATGCATAACAAAGATAATCCTACTACTTGAGAAATTCCAAGGATTTAGAGACTCTCTCTCAGGAACCAGGGAGAAAGGCCAGTTAATTCTTTATTATACAATAGTAAATAATAGAGAAAAATCAATTAAGTCAAAAAACTGACTTTTTAAAAGATTGATTAGAATTATCTTTAGCTAGACGGATCAAGAAAAAAGAGAAAACACAAATGATCAATATCGGAAAAAGAAGATAGGATACTATGATACATTCTACTGCTATTAAAATCACAATAAAGGAGGAGCTTAGCTCACCTTCAATCCTGGGCTCAGCGAAAAGCAGAGCCTTGACCTCCTCCTGGCCCAGCTGGCCTGACTGGCAACTCCAGAGCTGGGATAAGATAAACTCTTGGATGTAGTTCCTATTCAAGGGGCTTTCTGGTTTCAATGGATCACATCTCCATAGGCCACGTCAAAGGTAAAGGATTTGAGGAAAGATAACAACTCCCAGCAAGTTTTTGGCTTAAAATGGACATATCCTCAAGAAAATGAGAGCTACTGGCAGGCCCAATGATGGGTAGGAAGAATTTGGACAAGGCTTGAGATGAAATGAGGTGGAAGACTCTCTCTCTTTACTGTCATCTGCCAGAACTTTCCAGGGCCAGTGCTGAATTTCTTCTGGTGATCAGTGAGCCTGGGATAACCTGCTGGTTAGAGCTGGTGACCACTGTGGTTGGAGGAACTTACCTACTAAACAAACTCCCATAAAGATGTCATGCTGAATGTGCTTCCTTTCTCAAGGGGAGTTGAGTTTTAAAATAAGACAATGAAGACAGCAATGCTTTATCCAGATTGATGATCCTCTGATGCAATTTTTTCTACCTGTTTCCTCAAAAATTTAACTGGTGTTTTCTAAAACATTTGATAAATCTTTTGTCAAGTGAATTAGAGAAACCTTGGACATTACCACTCCTTCTTGAAGATTTAAAACGCACATCAGCATATTAAAGGCTCTGAAAGTCTTGTGTTTTAAAAACAACCTGTTCAATTAAAAAAAATAGTTTTCTTGAAGTATCGTTTACATACAAGAAAATTCACTCATTTTAAGAATGCAGCTCAATGAGTTTTGATGAATGCACACACTTAGGTAACCAACAGCGCACTCAAGATATAGGACATTTCCTTCAGCCCCAAGATTTACTCATGACAACTTGTAGTCAATCTGTTTCCCTGACTCCCAACCCTTGGCAACAACTGGTTTGTTTCCTATAACTATGGTTTTGCCTTTTCTAGAAGTTCACATAAATAGAATCATACACTAAGTATTGATTTGTTTCTCTGGTTTCTTTACCATAGCATAATGTTTTCTGAGGTGTATTAGCAGTTTGTTCTTTTTTACTGCCAAGTAGTGGTCCATTGTATGGATGAATCATTGTTTGTTAATCTACCCACCAGCTGATGGACATTTGGGTTATTCCAGTTTTATGTGATTAAGAATAAAACTGCTATGGATATTTGTGTAAAAAAAAATAAAAATATTATGAAAAAATGTGTGCCCATAAAGTTAACAACAAATTTCCATACTGATATAAGAAGAAATGGAAAATCAAAATACCACTGTAACTGTTAAAGAGTTGAACTCATAATTTAAAACATTTTCACAAAGAAGACTGCACTGTTAGATAGCTTTACTGGTGGATTGTGAACTATATACTTAAGAAAGAAATATTACTAACTCCTACAAACAGAAAATTACTACTAACTCCTACTACTAAATTATTACTAACTCCTACAAACAGAAAATTTTTTTATTCAGAAAATAAAAAAGTAAGGAACATTTCTAATACATGTTATAAGGCCAGGATTACCCAACAAGGCAAAAAGATTTGCTCTCACTGTTGTTGTACAGGTGGCCCTAAGCAGTGCAATAAGACAAGAAAAAGAAATAAAAGCGCTGCAGATTGGAAAGATAGTAAAGCTTCCTTAATGTATTAACAATACTGTTTTCATCTAAAAGAATCTATTTTTTTAAAAGCTACTAAAATTAATAAGTGAATTTATCACAAGACATATAGTCAATATATGTTAATAATCAATTATGGGTTTTATTCTGGCAAAGAAAAATTTAAAAATTAAAAATCCAATATAATTATAATATCATTAAAATATGAAATATTTAAGGATAAATTTAACAAAATATTTGTGATACCTGTATTGTGAAAACTAAAACATATTTCTAAGCAAAATTAAAGAACAGTTAAATAACTGGAGAGATATAGCATGCTCATGCATTGGGACCAAGACCTGGCCCCACCCATCATCCTGAAAGCTCCAGTGCTGGGATGCCTCAGGCCAAACAACTAACTAGGCAGGGACACAGCCCCACCCATCAGCAGCCAGGTTGCCTAAGCACTTCCTGAGCCCACAGCCACTTCTAGACACACCCTTAAACATGTCCCTGTCCACCAGAGGACCAAGACCCAGCTCTACCCACCAGTGGACACGCACCAGCCCCTCCCCTCAGGGAGCCTGCACAAGCCTCTAGACCAGCCTCACCCACCAGGGGGCAGACACCAGGAGCAAGAAAACTAAGATCCTGCAGCCTGCAGAGTTTGCAAACACAGGCCAGACCTTACCCTGGGACAAGCTGGTTCCTGGCCCTTGGGTGATGTAAAGGGAGTGCACTGCTGGGACACATAGGATGTCTCCTACAGAGGGCCACTTCTACAAGGTTGAGAAACATAACTAACCTACCACATACATAAAAATACAAATAGCAATTTAGACAAAATGAGGCAGCAGAAGAATATGTTCCAGACAAAAGAACAAGATAAAATCACAGAAGAACTAAGTGACATAGAGATAAGCAATCTACCTGAAAAGGAGTGCAGATTAATTACTGTAAAGATGATCAAAGACTTTGGAGAAGGATGGATGCACAGAGCAAGAAGTTAGAAGTTTTAACAAAGAGTTAGAAAATATAAAGAACAACAAAACAGAGTTGAATAATACAATAACTGAAATGAAAAGTACATTGTTGGGGGAAATGTAAATTGGTACAGCCACTACAGAGAAAAGTATGGAGGTTCCTTAAAAAACTAAAAATAGACACCATATTATCCAGCATATCCACTCCTGGGCATACATGCCTGTACATGTATTTCCTGGCTCTTGCTTTGAAACTTCAGAAGCAATGAACACACCTAGCACAGAGATCTTGCTTTCTAAATACCATTCTCCACTATAATGAAACAAATGTTCTCAGAGGAATAGTTAATTCCAGCACTAAGACATGGAAAATACAAGATGAACTTGGAATATTTTATTGAATCAAAGAGTAATGGTTAAAAAATCATCGGGACATGTCAGAAAGATAAGCCATTTTGAAGGTACTGGATTATAACTCACTGACTAGAATGAGAATTCAAAAATCATAGTGATGCAAATAAATCCACACATAAAAGAAAGAAAAGGGGAAAAGGGAAAATTCTTCCTTTCTCAGTAGAGTTCCAACTAATGATTATATATAATGAATGATGAGTTAGAAAATCATTAATGGATGGTAAAAGTACTGGGTGAAATTTTGATGAGGATGAGATACTTACATAACTTCCAACTATCTCCCCATAAATTACATATTATTTACAAAGGGGAAATGGCAATTTTAAGCAGAAGAACCTGGGAGACACAACCCAAACAGTGTGATCAAGGCTAACACTACCAGTATTGGGACAAACTGAAGTCATGTATTTCCTGATTGCATATGATGCACTGAGAAGGACCCAGCATCATGTCTGTAATTTTCTTGCCCAAAATGCACAACCTCAATCTGATCATGAGGAAATATTAGACATCCAAATTGAAGGATACTTTGCAAAACTAACTGACTGTACTTGTCAAAAATTTATTAAGAAAATAAAGGAACTGTTCCATATAAAAGGAATCTAAAGAGACATGTCAAATCCCTGAACCAGAAAGAAGAATCATAGGACATTTTTGGAAAACAAGGACATTTGAGAACAAGTGACTAAATTTGAATATAAGCTATGAATTATATAATAATGTTGTATCAGGGTTAGATTTCTTGATTTTAATAACTGCTGTAGTTATATTAAAGAATTTTCTTGTTTCTAGTAAATACACAAGGAAGTGTTTGGGTACAAAAGGGAAAAAACACCACACCAATGGTGAAGAATCATTATTTTGCTGTTATTATTATTGATAAAGTACCCAAGGTGATTTCAGGACAAAGTTATACCATGCTATTGCCTTCGGAGGATCCTAACATTTCCAAGGCTTTAGGTTGACATAGGTGGGGTATAAAATTTACCATTAATTTGTACAAATTCTTGAGTATAATAATAATAATGTTACAGATAAGCCTGAATTTACATTCTAATTTTTCTAAACACTGATCCTGGTCTAATTCAAAGTAGTCTAAACTATGAGAATTAGTCTTGAAATCAACCAACAGTGAGAGCTTAGTTGAGCTACAAAGGAAAGAAAAGCTTTGTAATACTGAGGCGTCCCCATATTTGGTCCCACTTGGAATCAGGAGACAGAGAAAATAGATGACTTATAATATGCTCCCTTAATAGTCTTTGTGCACAAACATCATCCATGTCTACCCCCATTCTCTTGCTCAACATACAGGTTCCTCTCTACCTCAACACCACAGTCATTGTTCATATATGTTTTTGTTTTTAATCTGAGCAGCTATTGAATATTATTACATGGTTTTTAAAGCCCACACACACTGGCAAGAGTTAACAGGAATTCCAGATACTATCAAATATATTTAAACATGATGCTTGAGCGGTCTTTGCAGCTGGTAGGTTATACATAAAATATGTTCAGCCAGTGATAGCGTCCTTATCTAAAGACAGAAGCTAGCAAAATTTCATCCTGTGTGCTCTGTCAGATTGTTCCCTTGGACAGATGGCAGAAGACTCCCAATGACAAGTGTGAGATGCTATCTGAGGGTCATGGCAGTGGTTTTCTCATTGCCCTGGACAGAGTTCCCTGGCTACTCTCTTCATTTGAAGCGTGCAAATGAGTAGATGTGGATAGCAGAATGTGTGTGATCAATAAACTCATGTAATTAGACTTGCTGAAAGGACTAGTCTCCCTATGAAAGAACCTTGGCCTTTCTGCCTAGATGGGGGCTCACATTGTCTCACCTTCTTACATATTTTTCCCAAGTGGCAAAAGTAAACTGACAACACAAATGATCAATTTTTAAAGTACCGACCACCTTGTCAAGAATCAGGCCTTTTACTGCCCTGACTCATGGAACCAGCTGAGAAAATCCCTGGGAAAACCAAACCCAACACTCTCCTCAGTACACTGTCTGTTTTTATCTTATCTCATCTCCCTGCTGCTAAAAAGCACCGCTACTCAGTGCATATGAACCCATGCATCCACAATGCAGAAGTTCCTCCCTTAAGTCCTTGCACTGCACCATTCTTATACCCACATGAACAGGCTCCCTCTTTAATCAACAGGTCAAGGTGGTACACCCTTTCAAAGTCATCCTTGTGTAAGCCTTCCCACTCACCCTAGCCATTGGTCCCTGACTATACAGTAGTATAGTATTCCCCAATAGAGTTTTGGCAGGTGTATTTACACACTTTTAAATTGTACACACATAGTGGTAAAATGCATGTAACATAAAACTGAACATCTTAACCATTTTTAAATGTACAGTTCATTTTTAAATGTATAGTGTTAATTAAGCATACTCACAGTCTTGTGTAACTTATCTCCAGAACTCTTTCCATATTGCAAAACTGAAACTATATACCCATTAAACAACACCTCCCCATCACCCTCCTGCCAGCCCCTGGCAACAACCACTCTACTTTTCGTCTCTATTAGTTTGACTGCTCTAGGGACCTCATATAAGGAGAATCATACAGTATTTGTATTTTGTGACTGGCTTCTTCCACTTAGCATAATGTCTTCAAGGTTCATCCATGTTTTAGCATGGGTCAAAATTTACTCTCTTTTCAAGTATGAATCATATATCATTGTATGTATATATCACATTTTGTTTACCCATTAATCCTTTGATGGACACTTGGGTTGCTTCCACCTTTTTTGGCTATTGTGAATAATGCTGCTACGAACAGGTGTACAAGTACCTCTTTGAGACCCTGCTTTCAATTTTCAGTTCTTTTGGGAATATGTCCAAAAGTGGAATTGTTGTTGGATCATTTGGAAATTCTTTTTTTTTTTTTTTTTGAGGAAACACCATACTGTTTTCCACAGTGGCTGCACCATTTTTCATTCCCATCAACAGTGTATAACGGTTCCAATTTCTTCACATCTTCACCAACACTTGTTATTTTTGGTGTGTTTTTTTTTGGTTTTGTCTTTGTTTTTGATAGTAGCTATGTTAGTTTGCTAGGGCTACTATAATACAGTACCAGAGACTGGGTGGCTTTACCAACAGAAATTTATTTTTTCACAGTTCTGGAGACTGGAAGTCTAAGATCAAGGTCTCAGCTGATTTCATTTCTCTTGAGGCCTCTCTCCTTGGCTTGCAAATGGCCACCTACTCACTATGTTCTTACATGACTTTTTCTCTGTACATGCATATCTCTGGTGTTTCTTCCTCTTCTCATAAGGAGGAATTGGTCCTATTGGATTAGGGCCCCACCTTTATGAACTTGTTTAATTACCTTATTAAGACCCTGTCTCCAAATACAATCACATTCTAAGGTATTGGCGGGGGGTGGTTAGGGTTTCAACATATGAATTTGGGGAGGAGGACATGATTCAGTTTATAACAGTAGCCATCCTAATGGGTGTGAAGTGGTATCTTATTGTGGTTTTGATTTGCATTTCCCTAATGATTAGTAATGTTGAGCACCTTTTTATGTGTTTATTGGCAGTTTGTATATCTTCTTTGGACAAATGTCTATTCAAGTCCATTGTCATTATTTTAATCAGGTTGTTTGTTTTTTAGTTGCTGAGTTATAGGACTTTTTAATATATTCTGTATATTAACCCCTTATTACATATGTGATTTCCAAATATTTTCTCCCATTCCATGGGTTGCCTTTTCCCTCTGTTGAGTGCATGTTTATATAAACATAGTTTTTAAATTCTTTTAGTTTGCAAGTTTTATTTTGAGAGTAGAGTCCTAAAGCTACTCTTTCACTGATTTCATTCCAAATGTTTAGAAATTCAATAATTTGTCTTAAAATTCATGTCTTTTGATAATTCAGCAACCACTTGAGAAAAGTATCCAAAATCATGAAGGGCTTATAAACCTATTATTTTCTTATATTTTCCCTTTTTAACCAGAGTGACTACCTTCCTGGTGTGTTCAAATCTTACTGTTTTCTATCACCATGTAAACACGTTTCTCCAAATATATCTATGGCCTTGAAGGCATCAATAGCTCCTTTGACAGTTCCTTGACTTCTTTGTAAGCCTGAGAGAAAGAGAAGTAGCTTTAAAAATTGTATTTGCTCCAAGAAAAAGAAAAAAAATAGGGGATTACTCCTGAAATTATTCCAGTCAACAATGTGCTTGGCTAATTGTAATGTTGATTGACTACAGCAAAAAGAAATAATATGGGGCTTGACCTCAAGAATGCTGGAGTAGGGACCTCCAAAACTCTGCTCCATAAAAGCAATGAGAATACTGGCAAAAAAAACTATCAACATTTTCAGAATTCTGAAATTTAACTAAAGGATTGTAACAATCTGAGGAGTGTTAATTCAAGACTGAATGACTGAATCCTGTAAGAACAGCAAACCTTATAGTGTTTTAACTACCCCCATGCCTCTCTCTCTAGCTCTGTGGTAGCTCTGAAAGCTGACAGCCTCATAAATACAGTAGCCGTGAGAACCAGCAGCCTAGCAGCCCCTGGAAAAACACACAGATTGGTTTGGAGCGCTCCAAAAATCTCTTCCCCAGAGAACTGTCACTGTTAGACCTGTCTAGCAGCTTGTTGAAAACTTCTTTCTCAGGGTCTGTCCTGATTCCTCTTGAACCAGGACTCACACTGTATGAACAGCCCTACCCACAGGGCGTTTGTCAAAATGAAACAGCTGCCATTGCTTAACATCACAGCTGCATGTGATTGTGACATGCACAAGCAGGCCTGTCTGCATGCATAGTACTAAGTACAAGCTCAGGAAAAACCTGAGGCCCTAAATTCTCACCTTTGGCTTACCTGAGGGTCTGCACAAATTCTAACTCCACTGAAGTATTGAAAGACTGCCCAACACATACACAGGACCCCTTAGCAATGGCTAAGAGACTTATTGATTCAAGGTATTTAAGGAAATCTCTGTCTAATCATTACCTGACAAGTAAGCAAACTGGTGGCCAAAAACAGGAAAGAACACAGACTTTCAGAATTAGTCCAGGCAAATCACTAAACAAACAACAGAACAATAATAAATAGTAACAACCTGGGTAGGAGTAGAGTCTGATTTTCAGAGTTGACACGTTATATTATTTAAAATGTCCAGTTTTCCATAAAAGATGCATAAGACATGCAAAGAAACTTGAAACTATGGCCAATACACTGGGGATTGGGATGGGAGTGGGAAAACTGTCTCTAAGAAAGACCAGAAGTTGGCTTTTCCAGACAAAGATTTTTAAATCAACTAGCATGAATATGTTCAAAGACCTAAAGGAAGCTATGTCTAAAGAATGAAAGAAAGTATAAGAATGATGTTTCACCAAATAGAGAATATCAATAAGAAAATAGAATTTATCTGTAAAAAAAAGAGCCAAATAGAAATTCTGGAGTTGAAAAGTACTATAACTAAAATTTTAAAATTTATTAGAGGGGTTCAACAGCAAATCTGAGAAAACAGAAGGAAAAATTAGCAAACTTGAAGACAGGTCAATTAAGAATATCCAGTCTGGGAAGAAACAACAACAAAAGGAACAAAATAAAATAAACAGAGTCTCAGAGACCTCTGGGGCACCATCAAGCATGCCATCATATACACAATGGGAATCTCAGAAGGACATTCAGCAGTTTCTTTCAAAACTAAACATATTCATACCATATGATTCAGCAATTGCACTCCTCAGTATTCATCCAAAGGAGTTAAAAGTTATTTTCACACAAAAATCTGCACTTGAAAATTTATGGTAGCTTAATTCATAATTGTCAAACTTAGGAAGCAAACAAAATGCCCTTCAGTAGGTAAGTGAATAAATAAACTGTGGTATATAAATAATGGAATATTATTCAGGACTAAAAAAGAAATGAGCCTTCAAGTCATGAAAAGATATGGAGGAGCCATATATGTATACTGAGTGAAAGAAGCTAACCTGAAAAAGCTATATATGATACCAACCACATGACATTCTGGAAAAGGAAAAACTATAGTGACAGTGAAAAGATCAGTGGTTGCCAGGGGTTGGAGGTTGGAGAGGGATGAAGAGGCAGAGCACCGACGACTTTTAGAGCAGTGAAAATACTCGATATGATACCCTAATGCTGGAGGCATGTCATTATACATTTATCCAAACCCATAGAATATACAACACCAAAAGTGAACTGTAATGTAAACTATCAACTTTGAATGATTACAATGTGTCAATGTAAGATCATCAATTGTAACAAATGTACTCTAATGGGAAATGTTGATAATGGAGGAGGCTATGCATATGTGGGGGCAGGGCGTATATGGGAAATCTCTGTACCTTCCCTTCAATTTTGCTTTGAACCTAAAACTGCTCTTTAAAAAAAAGTCTTAATATTTGTAAAAATTATGGAGCAAATAAAAAAGAAAGCAAATAAAATAACATAAACCTTGAGGTGCAAAAAAAAAACAAAACCAAAAACCGACAACTTACTATGAAGCTACAGTAATCAAGACAATGTGGTATTACTGGCATAAGGAAATAGATCAATGGAATTCAACTGAGAGTCCAGAAATAAACACTTACATTTATGGTCAACAGGTTTTTAACAAGTTTGTCAAGATAATTCATTGGGAAAAAACAGTCTATCAAGAAATGGTGCCAGGACAGCTGGATATCTAATGCATGAGAATAAAGTTGGTCCCCTACTTCACAACATACACAAATTTTAATCCAAAATGGATCAGAGGCCTATATTTTAGAACTAAAACTATAAAACTCTTAGAAGAAAAGAGAAATAAAGCATCATGACTTTGGGCTAGGCTATAGTTTTTTAGATATACCAAAAGCAAAAGCAACCAAAGGAAAAAAAAGAAAGATAAATTGGACTTCATCAAAATTAAAACTGTGCTTCAAAGAACATCATTAGAAAGTAGAAGACACCTCACAGAATGGGAGCAAGTTTTTTCAAGCCATTTACCAAATAAGGGACTGCTATCCAGAATATACAAAGAAATCTTACAACTCACCAATAAAGAAACAAATAACCCAATTTCTTAAATGGACAACGGAGTCAAATAGAATTTCTTCAAGGAAGATATGCTAATGGTCAATAAACGCATGAAAAAATGTTCAGTATCATTAATTATTAAATAAATGGAAATCGAGATCATAGGGAGATACTCACGAGGATGGCTATACCAAAAAATATGGATATTAACAGTTGTTGGCAAGAATGTGGAGAAGCTTGAACCTTTATATGTTGCTGGTGGGAATGTAAAATAATATAGCTGCTTTGGAAAACAGTTTGGCAGTTCCTCAGAAAGTTAAGCACAGTTACCACATGACCCAGCAATTCCACTCCTCAGTATATATCCAAGAGAATGAAAACATATGTCCACACAAAAACTTGTACATAAATGTTCATACCAGCATTACTCATAATATTAAAAACAAGAAACAAAATACCCATCAATTGATGAATTAATAAATAAAATATGATATAACTATACAACAGAATATTATCCTCCCATAATTTTGATACATGATACAACATAGATGAACCTTGAAAACAATGGGAAAAAGTAAAACATTGGCAAAATTCTATGTGCAGAAAGTATTATTTTATCACCACAAACAGGAAAGTCCTCTGTCAACTTACCCTTGCTTTCTAACCACTACCAGGTAGAATGACAAGATCAATTGTTCCAATATTAAAGCCATTGATTTCGATGAATATTTTTCATCTTGTAACTGGTCTGTCACTAAAATGCCTAAGCAAAGAGCCTGTATCAGAGATTGGTTCCAAGCCTAGTAATTAAATATTTTTTGTAAATGACTTCGTAAACTGATAGAGCAAATATTTTGCCACCAGCTTATCTTGGATAGTTGACCTGGAAGTATGTTGCTTAAAGTTAGAGGTTCTTTTGCTGTCTGAGGCCTGCATTTATCAACATGCCCTTAGAGACATTCAGGAGCCAAACTGGTGTGTTTGCGGTCACCTGCCCACCCAAATATTGGTTCTGACCCAAGTTGCTTTCTGTGCAAAGCCTTGTCTTCATTTGTAGGCATTCCATGTGGAGGAGTATTGGTTTTCTTTTTAGTTGAGGTTCCATCAGTGTTCCCGCACAGTCAGGACAGAACATCAACTCTTGTTCAGTGGACTGCAAAAGCAGGGGGCTTCATTTAACTGGTCACACAGAATATCTGCAGGCCAGTCATTTGTCAGGGAGGATACTCGTGAGCCCATAAGTGCTTAATATTTACTAGAAACTCACTGGAGTCATGAGCAGTATTATTCTTACCAAACTCTTCATTGCCATTTCTGTAGTCATCCTACATTGGGAAACACACTAGGAAGCTAAATGGTAAAACACATTACTATAAGAATGTTAATGAGGATGTTGTCAGGACCAAGAGGAGAAAGTTTTAATCTCTGAAGAAGTAATTTTTGTGACTTTCCTAAGCAACTGGTTTATTTCTACCTTAAAAATACTAAACCATGCAACTTATCCCATTTCCTTCTTCACGCTGGCCATGAGAACACTCTGAGGCATTCTCTAAAAACTACCCAACATGTATGCTGCATTAGCTCATGTGGCTACCTCTTATTTTCTACTCCTATTTTACCTTGCCCCTATTTTCTCACTGACTAGTGTTTTTTTTTTAATCTTTTTGTGTATTTTTGTGAGCTGCTTCAAATACATCTTGCAAGGAGGACAGATATAAATAAATACATTTTGTAATAGTGCTGTGTGAAGGATAGTTCTACAAAGCAGTAGGATAAAAATCTTATCAGAAAAAGGGACTTCTGTAGAATCTCTGTGGGTAGAAATTCCATTCTCACATAATTAAAAAGTCATAATAGGGATGTGTTACAGTCCACCTGACCACGAAACCAAGATAGAAATGTTAATTGAGATTGTGGAAGCTGCGAAATTAGGCTAGGTAGTAATAATGGGAGATTTTAATTACTCCATCATAGATTGGCAAAATGCCTCACTGGGACAAGGGTTAGAAGGGAGATTTTTAGATAAATTATTGTTTCCCAGCAAAGGTAGAGAAGGAGGCTGTGCAGCAGGGAAATATACCAGACTGGGCTCTGACCGTGAATGGAACTTGGTCTGTGAGGTGATATAAATTTATTAACAGTGACCACCATGCAATTGAATTCCACAGACTTGTGGGCAAATGAAAATCGACTACATGTCCATTTAATACTAGAAAGTGTCCTAGGACAAAAATGAAAGTTAGAATTTTAAAACTCAATAACAAACAAGAAAGAAACCAAGGGAATATTTTCAAAGCAACTTAGCAATCCACGAAAACATCCGAGAGGTTATAATTAATCCTCAGTGGTTAGTTGACAGAGTCAGAAATGTAACTGTTGGGAGAACAAGAAGGGAGATGTTTTCATAAAGCAGAAAAAGAGCCAGGAAAAGAAAACATGTAAATTCACAAAATATGGCAGGTTTTGAGAAACTTCAAAATGAGATAAACCAAAAAAACAAAATATGTGATGCCTCTTATAGAGGTTTCCAACAGAACTGGGAAGATATTCCTTAAATCTATCAAAGCAAGGGAGACATCTTGAGAAACAATGGAATCTCTTTAAAATAATGTCACAAAAGTCGAACAGAAAGAAGAACAGATAGCAAAAGCCTGGATAAAGCTTTTGTCTACCCAGAAAGATCTCCTCTTCTAAAATATCCTCTGAATCCAGGTAAGAATTAAGACTGCTACAAATAGTGATCATGAAGCAGAATGATAAGCTAATGTACCAAAACAAATGTAGATAATTTGGAGAATTGGGGAGTAAAATACTCAAAGAAAGAATAGAGCAATTTTTGTTATAGTGTGTACCTAGTGTCATTATAGATGGCCTCAGTGCTAGAAATATTGAGACCCATTTCTCTTCTGATGAGGCAGGAGGACTATAATTAAATAGAGGTTTACTGTATACATAAAAAAAAAAAAAAGAAAACCCACTCGGAGGGAAGAGGATATGGCTTATGAATGGGTGAACAAATTAATGCATTGTCATTTTTGATGTCAGATGTGTATGCTAGTTATAGATACATTAAAAATGGTTAACCAAGAATGTATTTTAATTGAATCATGATTGGGGGAAAGGGAGTACAGGGAGACTATTTTAGGCAGGAGAAGTATAAAAACACTGTGTGTCAGGGATCGGTTCCAGGCCTACCGGTTTTATTTAACATTTCTGTAAATGAGTTGAGAGGGGGAGCAAACAGCAAGTCTCTAAACAGTTCTGATTATTAAAGAGACATAGTAATGAAGAAAAATTCCAGAAGTATTTTAGAGTATTTAAATAGACAGAAAAATGGTAGATGGACAATACCTGTAGGCATACATAAGGCAAATTTTCCTAAAAAAGGAGAGCTCCAATTAAAGAAATATTCTATGTAAAACAACACTCTTTCTAACTTTGCACCCAAATCCTTCCTTCTACTTCACCTGCCCACTGAGGCAGTTCACAGGGAGAAGAGCTGTCTTTACAGGATGAATCTCAGGGCTGTTGAGGGCACAGTTTGTTTCAACAGAAGCAGTGTGGTGCATGGTTGCGTGGTGCTCAGCATCTACAAATCACGTTCATAGCCAGCACTTCATTGTATCCTGAAACCAGCCTGCAGGCTGTTGTTCACTTCCTTTCCAGATTAGGAAACGAGGGCAATAAACACAAGCAGGCTGCCTGGCTCACCTCCACCTGTGGCTGCATCTGCAGGGCTGGTCCTTGTCCCTGTGAGACACCCTTCTCCCAAATGTTAGGATAAAGAGGCCCCTTGGAAACTTGAAGAAAAAAGGAATTTGAAACAAATAAAAATGTATGCAGTCACACAGCAGATAACAAACTTAGAAGATTCATTCCCAAGAAGTTAACACTAAGAGGAAATGAAAATAAATGTAAAAAGGTTTGGTAACTAGGAGAGGAGGGATAAACCCAGTGGTCATTTGGAAGGCCCTTCTTTCCATACTCTAAATCTCACACGAAGCTACTCTTGCTAAAGTATTCCCAAACTGAAGTTGGTTTGAACACCTCACTTCTTTCAAAAGCCCATTCTAGCCCTTGAGGTGTGGACTGCTCTGCTGTGACTGACTGCCCCCATCTGGCACCACAGTCTCCTGGGAACGGCCTTGTCCCTGTCCTGAGACCCAGCTTCTCTAGCCCTCTGACACTAGAGAAGCCCCATCCCACCCTCCAGATGCCACGCAGAACCCCGGCCTGCTGCCACCCTTGAACTGAGCGTCTTCTTGACTGTGGCCCAGATCCTCATGCCGGGCACTGTTCTCCTGTGGCCTTTGTGCTGCCCTGTTCTCCTGTGGGCAGTGGAAAGGCAACCACTGAAAGACATCATTTCAACAGATAGTAGGAAGTGCAGGATTTGCAAACTTTCACTAACCTTAAGTAGAAGCTGCAAATCAATCCAGAGTCTGTAATCCCCCTGATTGCATCTCTTCAAGAGAAGTTTTATAAGTGAAGTGATTTGCAGGTGGTCTCTTTGATGCTGTTACCTGGGACCAATTGTAGAGCCCTGGCTGGAAGAAGCAGGACTGTGAAGGACTCAGCACTCTTATCTCACGCTGAAGTAACTATGGCGTATGTATCACAAAACTACACGTATTCTGGGTCGTATCACAAAACTACACGTATTCTGGGTCTGCTTTTTTCTCCCACCTGTGAAGAAACTACTAAATATCTTGGTTCTGAAATGGTTTTGTTCTGCTCCCTAAATAACAGACAGTGATTATTTTTCTTATTTATTTTATTGAAATATAGTTGATCTACAATGTTGTGTTAATTTCTGCTGTACAGCAAAGTGATCCAGTTATATATATATATATATATATATATATATATATATATTCTTTTCCATTATGGCTTATTACAGGATACTGAATATAGTTCCCTGTGTTATACAATAGGACCTTGTTGTTTATCTATTATATATATAATAGTTAGCATCTGTTAACCCCAAACTCCCAATCCGTCCCTCTCCCCATCTCACCTCTCCCTCCACAACCACAAGTCTGTTCTCTATGTCTGTGAGTCTGTTTCTGTTTCATAGATAAGTTCATTTGTGTCATAATAGATTCCACAGAGAAGTGATATCAAACAGTATTGAGACAATGATTGTTTAAAAAGGGGCTATCAAGAGGTAGTAAAGGAAGTAAATGAGTACTTTATACTGCTAAATTACAAAGAGGTAGGTGAGGGAGCTTTGACATTAAGCATATATGATACGCTGAAATAATTACACAGAGTTGTATACTAACATATCTACAAAAAAAGAGCTGAGAGTAAAGGTTTCTCTCTTGAGCTGAGTAAGGAAAGTAATTTATTAAAGAATGATAAATAATAGGTGTGGCTTAGTGAGACATATACCTAACACCTAAGGAAGAGGGACCTAACTTTACGAGTGTTGTGAAGGGACCACACTGTGGAAGATTAATCTGATATAATCTTCCCCCAGGGCAGTATGGTAGATTGTGTGAGAACAGGAACTCTGGACCCAGGTAGCCTGGGTTTCAAGTCGCAGTCTGATACTCACTAGCTGTGTGACCTTGGGAAAGATAATCCTATCTCCAACCTTGGTTTTCTCATCTATATGAAGGAGGTAACAGTCCCAACCTCATGGAGTTGAATGAATAATATTGAAAGCATATAGAATAATTAAATAAATGCAGAAGTTTACTAGCTTATGAGATTAAAACTAGACCCCCTTCTCTGTTGTACATTCAGCTGAAATTTGCCTCCTTATAAAAGTCCATGCATTGGCCCGCTCAGCAATAGAAAATATTGACTTTTCCATATGCCAATCCTTTAAATATTGAAAGACACATCTAGAATTTCTTTTTTAAAATACTTCTCCAATATTAAATATACCTCAAGTAAAAATAAATAAATAAATAAAATACTTCTAAATGTGACCAGACATGTTTCTTCACATTTGTCATATGTGCTAAGCTCCACATGTTGGTTAACCCAGCAACCAATCCCAAAGTTTTTCATACTTTCTTCTTTGCTGCCTCCCACTATGATGTTAGGACACCAAATGTTCACTTTCCCAGCCTCCCTTGCATCTAGAAAGAAACAAGTGGCCAAGTTCTGGCCAAGGAGACACAAGGAAAATTCACCTGGAGACTTCTGATTTTTTTTATAGAAGAGCTATATCCACCTGCATTGTTCACTTTTCCCCTTCCTCCTATCTTTAACTCAGGTGTGATGCCTGCAGCCACAGTGGTTGTCTCACAAGCATGAAGCACTAATTGTGAGAATGCTAAGGATGGAGGAACAGACATAGGCAAAAAGCCTGGGCCTTGGCAGCAGGGTTAAGCTGCTGAATATGTGTGGTATCTGCTGAATATGTGTGGTATCTGCTGAATATGTGTGGTACCTGCTGAATATGTGTGGTACCATCTCTGGACTTCTAGTTATGTGATGAAGATAATCTCCTTTTAGTTAAGCCAATGTTAGTCCAGAAACATCCTAATCAGTGCATCTTATAAGTTAGTTTGCCAAGGTTCTTGTTCTCCTACTTCTACTCCCTTGGATGTAGGTTACTCTGATATCATCATTTTAAGGAATGGTTCTAATCTTCTACTTATCTGCCATTTTTTATAATTTCCTAAAAATCAGGGGAATGTTCTAAGATCCCGTATTTAAGTTCTAGAACATAAAATTTATCTATAACTGGAAATACAAAAAATATGTTGCCTTTAGGAAAATAATAAGACCTTAAATCTCATATAAAAATATACCAGTGATGGATTAGCGATCTATCTTTTTTAATTAGAAAAGTACAAGAAATAAATATAGAAGAATATTTTTTAACTACTGGGATTGAGAAGATTTTTATGCATATGAAGAAAATTCCAGAAGCCTAAAGGAAAATGAACAAATTTGACCACATAAAAATTAGAATTTTCTATATGTAAAAAGGTAAAGTATAAGTAGTGGAGGAGAAAACTATATAAAATGCATGTAGCAGACCAAGGATTACTGTTGAGAACACATTAAAAAATTCCAAGTCAATAAAAAATAATCAACCTATTCAAATTAATCAACCAACTCACACAAAAGAAACATAAATGTCCAAAGAAAACATAGGCTATAGATTTTAACAGACACTTAATCTAAGAAGATGGCAAGTAAGCACATGAAAAGATGCTTAGGATCATTAATCATTAGGGAAATGAAGAGTCAGACCAGAAAGAGATACCACTTCATACCTGTTAGAATGTCAAAGATTAAAAAGACTGATCACACCAAGTGTCGGCAATGATATAGAGCTACTGGAATTCTTACGCACTGCTGAAGGAAATGTAAACTGGTACAACCTTTTGGGAAAAGAGTTTGGCACTGTCTTAAGAAGTCAAACCAACCACATGACACATCATTTTACTCCTAGGCATTTACCCAAGAGAAATGAGAGCATACATCCACACAAAGACTTGTACATGAACATCCATAGCAGCTTTATTTGCAATGTCCCTAAACTGGAAACTGTTCAAATATCCTTCAATGAGTGGATGGACAAGTTGTTGAATATTACTCAGTATTAAGAAGCAATGAACTACGATATATGCAACAACATGGAGAATCTCAAAATAGTCTAAGTGAAAAAGCCAGACCCCCCCAAAACATAAAAGTATATAGTGCATTTTTATATTTATGTAAAATTCTGGAAAATGCAAGCTAATCTATAGTAACAGGAAGCAGAGCAGTTTTTGCCTGGGTTGTATCTGGAGGAAGGGAAGGGAATAAGGAAGGATTACAAAAGGGTACAAAGAAACTTTGGAAAGTGATGAACATGTTCATTATTTTAACTGCTGTGAGACTTTGCTAGATGTATACTCATATGTCAAAACTCATCAAATTATACACTTTATATACAGATAATTTGCAGTTTATTGTATGTTAATTATGCTTCAATAAGATGAATAAAGCAAAAAGAGAGAGAAAGAGAGAAATATGACACCTAAATGCAATGCATGATCCTGAATTGGATTCTGGATCAGAAAAGAAAATTGGCATAAAATGCATTATTAAGACAATTGGTGAAACTGTAAATTAAATCAGAGTAGTATGATTTAGATAACAGTATTATATCAACATAAAATGTTCTTAATTTAGCAATTGTACAACAGCTCTGAAAGAGAATATACATGTCCTTAGGAAATGCACACTGAAGAATTTGGGAAGGAAAATGTGTGATGATTGGAACTCATTCTCAAAAGATTCAGAAAAATTATGTGTGTGCATAATATATATGGAAAGAGAGAATGCAGAAAAATGTTCAGGTTTGATAGACTTGTAGGAGCTCTTTGTACTCTTCTTAACACGCTTCTATATATTTGAAATTATTTCAAAATTAAAAGGTGAAAAATTCCTATGAATGGACAAATTGTGGTAAAGCCATTTGTTAGTATAAATATCTCTAAAAAGGATATTGAGACATTTGTTCTTATGAGCAAAAGTTCACAATGACCTACGTAGGCATCTTTAAGAGAGGTCTTAAATAAATAGGTACACTCAAATTAAGGAATATCATGCTGACTTTGAAAAGAATAAGATGTACCTCATTCTCTCCTGTTGAGAAAAGTTCTTCAGGATATATTGCTAAGTTAAAAAGCAAGCTATATAACAACATGCCAACTCTGATCCATCTATGTAAAAACAAAGAAAAAAATTCTATATGACTCTATATAACAAATTTCTAGAAAATAATTTGAAAAGATATACAGTTGACCCTTGAACAACACAGGGGTTAGGGGCTCGACCACCATGTAGTGGAAAATCCATGTATAACTTATAGTGGGCCTTCTGTATCCCTGGTTCTGCATTCGTGAGTTTAACCAGCTACAAATCATGCAGTATTGTAGTATTTGCTATTGCAAAAAATCTGCGTATAAGTGGACCCGTGCAGTTCAAACCAGTGTTGTTCAAGGGTAGACTATTCATAGAAATCTTAACTGTAGTTTTTTCCTAGGAAAAGACATTATATCGGGGGTGGAGGTGAAGGATTTGGTGAAGTAAAACCTTTACACTTTACTATACTTGCTTTGAGTGATTTTTCAATTAGTATGCATATACGTACTTGGAACAATAGATTTTACTTCTCTTTGTCATTTGTAAACATTGCACTGGCAACCCTAAGTAATGCACATTGCTCAAAATATGTTAGGGATTAAAGGGTAAGACCCATTCTGAAGCGTGTTCTCTGTAATGCTTTTTGATAGGGTTCTGCTCCTGTTTCTAATTCATTCTTCTATTGGGTCCTTTCTATTATTGTTGTATACCTCTGCCAGGATATGAATCCATTGAAGACTCTAGAGAAACCTTAGGAATCCTTTTCACTACTTGTCCTTATTTTCCTTACTGCATCTCTGAAGGCTGTTAGGAAGGGCCTCAGTTTAGACTCTGCAAACCCCATCTCAGGCCATAAGACTATATCCCTAACTGAAAGAAATATATGTCACTGTCAAATTCAAATGAAAATGTATCTTCTTTTGCAGGAAATATGTGGAAGAAAATTTTATGGTCACAGACTGCCTTTTTCAGTTTGATTTCTGAAAAAAATCTCACAAGGATACACAAAAAAATGTTTCTTTCATTCATCATCTCTTTATGTTTCTTGATTAAAATGAAAAGAAATTCACATCATAACAATGCCAATTGATTACAGATATGAAGCAATCAAATGTGCCTCCATTTTATCTTTTTTCTTCTAGAAACCTTTGGAATGAGGTGGCAGGCATTCAGGACAGTAGAGGGTGTTGGGAACTGTAGGACTGCTTTTCTCTTCCTATAAGCAGAGAGGAGAGCTGGCTACTAACTTTATTTCTCAAACTGCTGGTTTCAAAATTTCCCAATTGACCAATACAGATGAATATATTTCCCTGAAGGGTTCTATTGCCTATTTCACTCTCTGTGTTTTGGAGAATGCATAGTAGTACTAGTTTCATCCTTAACTGTGTAGCAGTCAAATTACAGTAATTCCTATAAATAACTCAGGTATTTGAAGTATCTACAACATTCGGTTGCCACCAGTGAGAGAAGCAGGAGAAGGAAAGAAGACAAATAAAGGAAATTAAAATGACTTGTTCTATTTGACTTCCTGAAGTTACAGAAAGATTGGTTGTAAGAACTAGAGAGATGCATGTATCAAGTGCCCCAAGGGATACACAATTCTACCTCTTCCTCTCTCGGCTTTCCCCACTTCTCTCCCTCTCCCTCTTCCCCCCTCCCTCATTCCTCCCTGCCTTTCCCTACCTCAGAAAGTAATCTCATCCTTTCGTCACATATTATTGAAATCCCAGTTCTTTAAAAAACTCTCATTTTTGCCCAGACTGAGAGCATGTCATTTGGAAGTGATGTGCAAGGCAAGAGATAACCAGGTAGAACTCAGCGATTAGCCACAGAAAATGGTTCCATGTTTGGCCGTAATGCTATCAGAGTGTGTCCCTCAATAGCTCTTTACTGAATCTGCTGATTCAAGACTTTGCCTGCATTGGGAGGTGTGAGGGTGGGGGAGAAGGGAAGCCTAGCAGTGCAGGAGGAGTTAGGAAGAAATATTAATATTTCCAGAACACATAAGAAGTCAGAGGATTTTTAAAATAGAAATAGTGCCCCCTCCCCTTCTTCTCCTCTCTTTCTACCTCATTCCGTGTCTTCATTTTGTGCTATGGTTGTGTTGATCGGGAGGGAAGAATATTCTCATCTAGCTGCTTAGTACCAAGCAGAGGCACTTAAGTTGAAAATGGTTAGCGGTTGGGGGTTAGTCAAATACAGGCAGCAGACATGATAAGGGTAAGAACAGATGTTTGGGTGGTGCAGTAATGGGATTCAAAAAATGAAAGACTACAAATCACCGAAAAGCACATTGGTGCGCACATACATTTCCATCTGTATAGGTTCCAGAGAGAATCAAAACACACCCCAAATGGACTGACAGTATAGAAACATTAAAGAATAAGTTAGATGTTTTTGTTTCTTTAATAACTTTCTTTTGGTTCCAGTAATTTCACACAAATTCAGAGGGAGATAGCAAACTTGCATTGCCTTTGAACCAAAAGGATTTAAGTGGTTATATTTTCGTCTATCAATGATCTTCTTGTTTTAGTGATGGCTCCAAACTTCTCTTTTATTTGAATCCAAAAGCATTTAAAATTCGTAATAAATTAGTTGGCAATTTTCATAAATGTTTTGTCAGAGTAATGACTTTCTAACCTTCTCTTGTACTTGAATCATGAACTTTTAGACTCGTGGGCACATTTAAGTCCTCATTTGTCAATAATGCCCTTGAGAGTATAGAGCCTGCTCCATCAAAGTGAGGTAATAAATTCACAAATTGTATTTATATTTCCACATATCTTAAGGTGTTTCATTTCACTTCAAGAAACAAGACTCAAATACTTTTCTGTGTTGATGTCTCCAATCAAAAGAAGATATTAATTAAGGAAACTGATAAGGAGATTTTTGGATCAAAGTGAATATAAAGGCATAAGCCATTCATGTTTACATTTTTATTCATTTCTGTGGATATTAGCTGATCTTAGCTATTTAATTATGCAAATAATTTATCTAATAGTCTGGGGAGTAAAAAGGGGGGAGTGGAGAGAAAGTTCAGCCTTCATTGTTTTCCTGTCTAATAAATCAACCTGATCTTAATGCTGAGCAGCTTTGATCTTTACTTCCTGTCCAGCCATGCCAACTCTCAATAACTTCAAATACTCTTTCTTTTTTCTTATAACCTCAAACCTAATGCCAAGCCTGACCTATGATTAACCTCCCTCAACACATGCATATATAGTCCATGGCTAATTATAAATTATATGTATATAGGAGACAGAATCATGTCCATGAATGAGAAAAAACTATAAGTATTTTATTTATCATCTTTACACTTTAACCCCTGAAAATACTCATGTTTTTGAGGTGTGATCTACATCCTCTATTACTGTCAGGCAGCAATAATTATTAGAATTAAAATGCTCAAATTTATATTTATGTGTGAATGGCACAGAATTTGTATTTCTTACCTGAACCGCTTTTCCAGGTAATTTTCATAAAATTTGACAAAACATGGGTGATCTTACTTAAGTGACTAAATTTAAAAGTCATACTAAAAATAAGAGCCTAATTTAAGAATACACTGGTACAACACCTTTTCTATTTATAATTATCAGCAATTTTCAAACTTATTATTCCTAATAATTATTGTATCATTTCTCTCAACTATTGTAATGAAATAAAAGGCCTATAGTATCTTATATACCTCCTTGCTCTTCTCAAATAGAGAAAAGTGGACATAAAAACTTCTAAAACACTCAGGACTACTATTATTATCATTAATTATTGCAGTATTTATTTTTAAAAACGAAAAAAGAAAATATGGCTGCAATCAAAATTTCTCAAGGATTAAGGCCAGAACAAAGACAATAGTTTGGAGATTAAATCCATAGAGAAAGTCAGACAAGTGACATTTTGTAGACATAATGGGGGCAGAAACTAGAAATCTGCAGCCAGATTAAGTTTAATTGTGTTGAGAAGAGCAGTGGGGAATGGGCCAGAGAATAATTGGAGAGTGGTTAGAGTTCAGGCAAAGATTATCTAAGGACAACGGACAGCTCCTCCTCCATGCCATTCACAACAATAAACATTCCTACCTGTGCTAAGGCCACCTTTTTAAGTGGCTGAGGAATAAGATAATCAGCCCCATATCCTAGGAACTCCTAAATGACTTGGACACTCTACCAAGTGTCTTCAAAGGTGTCACTATCTGGGACTCAAAAGACTTTCAACACCACTGTCATCATCATCATCACCATCAGCATAGCTGACGTTTCTACCAGATACTTCACTTATATTATTTCATTCAGTCCTCACAAGATAAGAATGAGATCAGTAGTTTTATTTTGCAGATGATGGAATTGAGGTTTAGAGAGGTGTTTTTCCATCCACCTGGTCATATGACCTGGATGTTATGGAGGTGGGAAAGCCCATGCTCATATATCATTTAGCTACACTACTTCTAGTCCTATGATGAGTTTGTGTCCTCATGAGGTAGACCCCTGATATCAGCATTCATATCCACTTTTACATTCACCTCCATGAACTTTCAATTCACTTATCTCCCAGTTTTATACCCACCTTCTGCTCAAATCAGCCTCTCTGCCTCTCTGTGCTCCCATGTGTCCCACCAATATTATTGCATCCTTTTCCACTGCTCCATCTTCCAGTTATTAAATTAGTGCTATCTTTGACCACAGCTTTTTCACCTTTCCTACTTCCCCATTTCCACGAAGCCTTTCTCACCACCTCTTCCCTCCTATGCCCCTCCCTGATCTCCACTCATTTGACTTACCATCTCATCTGATTTCACCAACTTTATGAGCCCCCTTCTGGCAGTGCTTAGTCTTCACTCTTGGGGCAGCCCTCAGTCACCCCAGATTCCCATATTTCTTCCCTCACAAACCATGATTCACAGCGCTCTTCCCTCCTCCTTCTCTGCATGATACTGTTGGGTACAGACATATTAAGTTGACTTAGACCTGCAGAAGATGACAATGAAATCAGACGACACCAGCCACTCTCTCCTCAAGTGTGATGCTTGGCAAAAATTTTATTCATCTCTTCATTTCCCCCTACTTAAAACTAACACTCTAAGCCCCCTTTGCTTTCCTGGGCCCACATTTCAGGACTTCACTGCAGGTGAATAAAGGATCCCAAATCCTACTTTGAGGCTAACCAAGTTGTACTTATTCACCCAATGTTTTCATCCCTCAACATTTGTGGTTGTCCACATTCATTCTCTTATCTTTCCTTGATTTCTAATAGAAAGAGATGGTCTCTTTACTATCATATGGATTGTGAAATCTGTACTCTGCAGCCCGAATATTCCCTCCTCTTCAGAAAACTTGTTCTCAAATCATCCTTACTCATTATATCCAGCTCTCTTTGCAGGTTCTTTCCTTAAAAGACACACAGCTCTCCTCTATCTTGGAGAACTCTGCTTTATTTGGCTCTGCTCACCTTTCTAAAGACCTCCCTCTTTCTCTCTTTCCTTTCACTGGCACAGTTTTTGAATGAATGATTCTCTACAATTTGATATCTTCTTTCCATCAATCTCCAGAGATGGATTATTTCTCTTCTAATGGCTCTAATAAGAATACTTTCTCAAATTCAGTGTCCCTTTCTCTGTCATTGTTTCCTTGATCTTTCTGAAATAAAGTATTCTGTTTTCCACCTCATTTTCCTTACAGTCTCCTCCCCTATGTTGCATTCAGGTTGTTTTCCTTCTATTTCTTTAGGCAGTCATCTATGTCTCTTACTGGCTTTTCTTCATCTCCATGTTCACTAATCTCCCTATACACGGGTCTTTAATGACTGCAGTCTTTTCCTTTGTTAACTCTTACCATTCCAGCTGTGTGCTGATAAAATAAATCCTCCTCCCTTAACATTACACCTAACACAGTCTCATTTCTTCCACTGTCTGTAGGACATCTCCTTAGATGTTCTCTACCACCTCAAATCGATACAATAAACTGTTGTTTCTCACAATAGTAAGCACACATATAAACACACACACATCTCATAAAGTCATCATTCCTCATCACTCTTTCATTGTTGTCGTGAAATATTGTTGATTCTACCTTTAAAAAATGTCTCTAACATCACCCCTCCTTCCTACTCTCAGACTAGCCCAAGCCATCAGCATGATGTGCTTTTGTAACATCTTCTTAACTGTATTCCTTCATCTCCGTCCTCTCTGATTTATCTTATATTTCTGCCCAGCTCAATCTTTCTTTTATAAAACAGTTTATTTTATTACTGAATTAATTCATTTTATTTTAGACATTTCAAAAATAAAGATATAAAAAAGAAAACAGTAATGCCTCTTATAAGCCTATCATCAGATATGACCACTTAATATTTTGATGTATTATCCTTCCAATGTTTTTAATGCACTCCTTTTCAATTTTTTACAAAATGGCATCATATGCTGTGTTTAAAACTTAAACATGTATCAGGCATATTATCAGTGTCAACAAGAACTCCTTGTCATCACATTGTTTTAATGGTAGCAAAGCATTTCCTCTTGTGTATGATATATATTCATTCAATTATTCCCCTTATGCTGAACATACACTTTGTTTTCAAGTGCTTAAATTCTATAAACAATACTGTGATAAGCATTCTTAAAGTTAAATCTTTGTGCATATTTGTACTTTTAAGTACAATTGCTGAGTCAAAGTGTGTGAGTACCTATAAGGCTTTTGACACAAACTGCAAATTTGCCCTTCAAAAATGTTCTAACAATCTGGAATTCCACTAGCACTGCATGAAAAATGCCTACTTTCTTGTACCTCATGCACACTGGGTAGCACTTTTAAAAAGCTATGCCAACCTGGTTAGTGAAATAGTCATTAAAGTTGAATCTCTTTTTATATGTTGTTAGCCATTTGCAGCCAAACCCAGGAGAAAAAAAACAAAAAGAGCCCAATTGTGTGCTTATTGCATTTCACATGGAAGGGAGGAAAGGAAAGTAGGAAGCTAAGTTATAGCTACAGTCTTCATGGCAGAGTTTGAGGACCCTGTAATCCCCCTTATTTATTAACACATAGAATATTTAAATCCCTTCCATTAGAGATCTCTCTCTCTCTCTCTCTCACTTGCGTGTTCTCTAACTCTCTCTCTCCTCGGTAACCCCACTAAATAATAATATCTAATGTTTTGAGGCGAACGGTGCAAAGGCAGCACGTTTGTACTATTTCTTCATTCCTTCTATTAGCTTCACAGAGCAGCCTTGAAAAACGTGCCATTTCAATGAGAGTGATACACCTGTCAGCTCCCTGTCTGCTCTAGCGTTTGCACAATGAGAGTGAGATCTCCAGCACCATGCTCATTATGGAACTCCACTCCAGCTAAACAACTTGGATGCACTGTGAAGTTCACTGAGCAGGGTTCGACTGCTATGGAAATGTGTTTGCCTTTGATCCTGGCAAAATGTGTTTGTTGGAAATTTGGGATCTGTCAGAAAGGGAGGTAGATTTAAATGAAGGTGAGGTGAGGTGGAAAGATGTGTCTTGGGGAAGACAGAGAAGAATGACAGGTGTGGAGGCATGAGAGAGGTCTGAAAACATGGGAAAGAAAGAACAGTCATCATTATCACCCAAAGTATAGTCACCATCACCTTTTATTCTTATTTATTTTATTTTTTTAAAGAAACTGCTTTTTATTTATTTATTTTTGTTGTGTTGGGTCTTCGTTTCTGTGTGAGGGTTTTCTCTAGTTGCGGCGAACGGGGGCCACTCTTCATCGCGGTGCATGGGCCTTTCACTGTCGCGGCCTCTCCTGTTGCGGAGCACAGGCTCCAGACGCTCAGGCTCAGTAGTTGTGGCTCACGGGCCTAGTTGCTCCACGACATGTGTAATCTTCCCAGACCAGGTCTCAAACCCGTGTCCCCTGCTTTGGCAGGCAGATTCTCAACCACTGCACCACCAGGGAAGCCCCACCATCATCTTTTATACAGCATACTACTCTACATACAGTCAACTTTGGATGGAGTTTCTTATTACAATTGAAGGCTTAAATTCTACCTTCTCTGTCAGCGTTAGATTAGGGGAAAGTGTTTAATCCTCTCTCCTAGGGGTTACCAAAAATGACCTGGGATTTGAAATAGACACAGCACATTGACAGAGCTGGGGAAGGAGAGTTGAAATAATTTTGTTTTTCTGAAATCTGGGACACTGCCTGACTTCTTTCATTTGTAATTTCACTTAAACTAAAAGGAAAGATTAGATCTCATAAGTTGTCTAAAATGTTTAAGTATGTTCCCATTTGGTTATTCCCGGCTTTTCAAGCCTAGAAGGAAAGTCACATGGTCCTGTATTCTCATTCTGTGCTTAAAGCAACATAAGTCCCAAGATGTTAGGATGCATCCAGGCTCCCTCTGCAACCACATGGAGGAATAAGAACTGGAACCCCAGCTCCTGAATCTGTGTCCAGTGCTCTTTATATACAACCCACAGAAGCTTCTTTCCTTTATGGGTGTGAAGTTGGAAAGTGAAGCAGAAATAAACTCCACTGAATCAGGGGCAGAGTCTTTTGTAAAGGGCTTCTGCTCTCTGCATTCTCCCCTCCACCAGATTCTCCCCCAAGCTCATCATGCCATTCATTCTTCCCTTCAGAGGACTTGACCTGAATCTGTTCCATTTGTAAATTCAGAATCTGGAGCTGGAGTGACTTTTCTCTTTAAAGACTATTATTTCATTATCTTCATAATTTTACTTGTAATGCCTAAATTTTCTTTAGCAATTTTTAGCTCATATATGATTAATCCTTAATGATAATTTGACAGTTTAACTGACATGTTTCTGAAGAAGCTGTAATTAATTTTAATGCACAGCTCATTTTTTTTCTAATTTTATGCTTACATTTATCTCATTATATATGTTGGATTAAAGATATTAATGGTCCATTTGAGCAAAACATATATTTTAAGTCTCACATTCCTGGAACAAAGTAGGGAACTTTGACATCACAGTTTTAAAAATTTCTGAACATAAAACTTATATAAATCTTCATCCTCCAAGTATATTTACTACAGTCAATTAAAAAAAATCAGGCTTCCCTGGTGGCGCAGTAGTTAAGAATCTGCCTGCCAATGCAGGGGACACGGGTTCGAGCCCTGGCCCGGGAAGATCCCACATGCCGCAGAGCAACTAAGCCCATGCGCCACAACTACTGAGCTTGCGCTCTAGAGCCCGCAAGCCACAACTACTGAAGCCCACGTGCCTAGAGCCCATGCTATGCAACAAGAGAAGCCACCAGAATGAGAAGCCCGCGCACCACAACAAAGAGTAGCCCCCAATCACCGCAAATAGAGAAAGCCCAGGCAGAGCAATGAAGAAGACCCATTGCAGCCAAAAATAAATAAATAAATAAAGTTATTTTTTAAAAAAAATCAGAAACTCAAAGCCTAACAAAAATTCAATTCAATTCTGAGACTAAGAACTAGGTCTTGTGGCTCTCAGTCCAGTTCTCTCTCCTCCCTGTCAAACACTTGTGCATCTTTACTCTGGTTATATGGCAGCTGCCCAAAAAATTATCACATAGTGAAATGAACATCATTGAGGGTGTGGGCAGAGGGGTGTGGGGCAATCACCAAAAAGGGCAAGAGAGATTTGAAAGAGAACTTGGGAGAGAAGAAGCAATAAACATTATTAAGACCTAAGTCAGGCGACTTCCCTAGTGGCACAGTGGTTAAGAATCTGCCTGCCAATGTAGGGGACGTGGGTTCCAGCCCTGGTCCAGGAAGATCCCACATGCCGTGGAGCAACTAAGCCTGTGCACCACAACTACTGAGCCTGTGCTCTAGAGCCCACAAGGCACAACTACTGAAGGCCATGCACCGAGAGCCCATGTTCTGCAACAAGAGAAGCCACCACAATGAGAAGCCCGTGCACCACAATGAAGGGTAGTCCCCACTCGCCACAACTAGAGAAAGCCCAGGGTCAGTGACAAAGATCCAATGCAGCCAAAAAATAATAATAATAAAATTAAATTTAAAAAAACAAAGAACTAAGTCAGGGTCCAAGGACAAGATACCAGAGATGTTATCATTAAAATATCATCCTAAGATCCCAGGGAGGACCAAGACCCCAGTGGGAAATTCACTTTCCTATTATTTTCCCTGGCATCCCTCTTATTCCCAACTGCATGAAGAGCCTTCCTAGTGCCTGTCACACCTACTTTTTGCAGTTGTCTCTTCTGTACATATTTTTGGAGCATGGTTTGCTTTCAATATATTCTCATGGGACATGTATCTTTCAAGAAATTTTTCACGGTTTCTAATGTACCAAGGGAATCTTACTTTTTCCAGCATGGCTATTAGAGATACTCTACTAACATGTTATTTCACTATAAAAATGTGTTCTCAAACAAAAATCACTAAATATTTGATGAAACCCAACACAAGTGCCAGTGACCTCAACAAATGGAGGAAATGTTACCTAAGAAAGAATAATTAATAGAATTAGTAGAGCAGGACAGTGGATTCACTTCAATTAATTTCCTCAGAAACATGTGGAAAATATAGTGCTTGTGGATGTATATATGTATATACACACTTATGTATGCATGTGAAATAATCAATTCAAGGTACTAGATACTAAAAATTAGATTGTTGAGGGCTTCCCTGGTGGCGCAGTGGTTGAGAGTCCGCCTGCCAATGCAGGGGACACAGCTTCGAGCCCTGATCTGGGAAGATCCCACATGCCGCGGAGCAACTAAGCCCGTGTGCCACAACTACTGAGCCTGCGCATGGAGAGCTCATGCTACAAGAGAAGCCACCACAATGAGAAGCCTGCTCACCACAATGAAGAGCAGCCCTCACTCTCTGCAACTAGAGAAAGCTCACATGCAGCAACAAAGACCCAACACAGCCAAAAAATAAATAAAGCCAAAAAAGCATGCTAGTTAAGAGCTGAAATGCATGGATTTGAATCCTAGTTCTACCATTTGCAAACAGTGGGACTTCAGACAAGCTCTTTATCCTTAGTCCTTCATTTTCCTTATCTGTAAAATTGGATAATAATAATACCTACCTCCTAAGGTGGCTAAGGGAGTAAATGAGTTAATATTTAGAAAGCACATAGAACAATGTCTGGCACATAGTATATTCTATACAATTGTTTGTTCAATAAAATTGAAATGAGACTTATCAGGAATGCTGGGTGGAGAGAGACAGTAAATCAGTGTCTTCAAAGTTGTAAAGAAAAATACTTTTGAATATAGAATGTTATACCCACCAAAACTATCATTTAAGAGTGAGGGCAAAATAAATACATCTTCAGAAAGTTAAGGACAAACTTATCATCCATGAATTCTTTCTGATGGAAAGTTGTCCAGCAGGAAGGATGTACTCTAACAGTATAGGAATTATAACAGATCTCATATTACAATGTCTTCATCATACAGATAAGAAATCAAGACCCAAAGCGGTCTTGTTTATTTTTTATAATAATCATGTAGCTATTAAATGTAAGAGTCAAGGTTGAATCCAGATGTCCTGACTATGACCCAATAAATTTTTTCTCCCCTTTCTGTAACAGGAATTCATAGATAATTAAATTTGTTCAGGATTCAAGTGTCTTCCATGACAGTGAGATCCTAATGCTGTAGGGCTGTAAACATAACAAACTCCACATGGGTTTGAAAATTTTTTTATGTTATGCTCAGTGATAAAGTGAACATTTAGTCAAGAAAACATTCGTTGTCAACCTCAATGTCATCAACCTCTCCATTTTCCTATGTACTAGGGAGTGTATAAACGTAGCATTAGCACTAAGCAGTTATGGTGTTCATTGAATAATATGGTTTAAATTATCCAAGTTGCTCCTCCGAGCTCTCATGATTAGTCTTAGGGACACTTGACTGGTATTGTTGCTGTTGTTGCTCTTGTTGTTTTATTTGTTTGTTGTTACTACTTACATAGAAGGTTTGTTTACTACTTGAATTACTATAGGTAGTTTACATAAAATACCTAGCCTCAGTCTGTTCACCTACAATCTGGGGATGCTGATACCTGCTTTGCAGAACTCCTGTGTGGATGTAGTGATTTAATGTTATACAGTGAAGAGAGGAGTGCTTGCCCCAGGGTGGGAATCAGCCAAATATCCATTCCTCCTCAGTCTCTGCCCCCAGGCACAAAACAATTTGTTTCCCAAGAAAGGGATTTCTCTTCTCCCTTTCTCCATTCTTTCCTGCCTCCATCCTCTTTATATTTGCTGCTGGAATGTGGGATTTTGTTTACAGGCATTAATGGAAATATTTTATTTAGAGATATTTAAGACCCTAACCCTTTCTCTTAACTCAGAGTTTTCAAAATACCTAGATGGTCTTTCAAGATAGAAAGACGCAAATAGACATGATCTGAGAATCACATGTATAGAAATAAGAAGTAAATTAAGACAGTGAGATTTGTTTTAACATCCATATTTTGAGTTCCAGATAAACGTGAAAGTGCTTAGGCTCTGTACTATGTTCTACTGGTCTCCTATTACAAACTGTATCAAGATTATTCAAAATAAATACTCTCGGGCTTCCCTGGTGGCGCAGTGGTTGAGAGTCTGTCTGCCGATGCAGGGGACATGGGTTCATGCCCCAGTCCAGGAAGACCCCACATGCCACGGAGCGGCTTGGCCCGTGAGCCGTGGCCGCTGAGCCTGTGCGTCCGGAGCCTGTGCTCCGCAACGGGAGAGGCCACAACAGGGAGAGGCCCGGGTACCGCAAAAATAAATAAATAAATAAAGACTCTCAACCCCCAACACAGATATGAGACTGCTAGTAATATTCATTTGAGAAATTCATATGGGACACACTTGACTACAGCATCCACGCAGGACAGTCACTGGGAAGTGTCTGCCTGAGGGAAATCTCCCATGTGGGACAAATGCACATCCTATTAATGAACAGTCTTTGCTTTAGAACCAAAGAGAAATCCCAGCTTGGAATTTTGTTAAGAAAGAATGGCTACTGGGTCTTTCTTCTGTACCTGCATGAATGTAGCATATTTTAAAGAAAATCTTTCCTTTAAAAATTCCATCTACATGCTGTGCAAGGATTTACTACTCTTAAAGCAAGTTCCCATGGGCATCTAAAAATGTTAATTCATCTACAAAAATCACTTTGCTTGCCCTATTCACTTTATTTACAAGAATCATCCTAAACAGAATCAGTTATATATTGCAAGGTACATGCAAACCTGGGATATAAGTTCCTTTGAATTTGAGCATCAAAAAATTAGAGAGAGAAAGAAAAACAGGTTTTGTCCAACACTGGATGCATATTCTCATTATGTTTAGGAACATGTCAGCAGAGAGCTTGCCCCTGTTCTTTCCTTTCAACCCTGCACTAGCTGGTCCTCTACTGCCCCCATGAAGATGCAGGAGGCATGAGGAAAGAGGCTAACTTGGTGTCCGTTTTGAGGATACATTTTCTTACATTTAAAAGTAAAATTAAGATGTTTTCACTTCTCTTCCTGCTTGAAAATCACTTCCAAATACCAAGGAGAAAAATTAAATAAGCAAACAAACAAACTTCATTTTCACTGACACTTGAAGTAGAATATATAGACAGAGGGAAAGCAATGGGTAAGTAAAATAAATTACTTTGAGGAATGGAAAGGTCAATTTAATTACTTGCAGAGAGAAACTACCACAGAACCCCGGAAAGGCTCAGTAAGTATCATGTACTTCAGAAGATAGGGTGGAGGGGGACCTGAAAAAGGGATTGTTTAGTCTGTTTAAGAAACAATTAGAATCTCCACGCTTATGTCACTTCATAGTCAAGTGATCAATCCCCTACCTCTAGAGTACTAGAAATATATTCTCTGAAAAATTTGAACAAGAGAACTCTGGACTTGGCTCAGATAGAATGCAGGAAGGAAGATTAAGTGAAAACCACTGAATAGAGAAAACCCTCTCCAACGTTCTTTCCCACCCAGTTACAGAATGCTATCAGTTAGGCTCATACATGCAGGCAAAAGACTGAAGGACTCTTCTCTGGAGAAAGTAAACTACTCCAGAGGCAAGGCCTTACCCATACCCACAGAACTTTCGATGAGGTTTTAGGAAACTCACTCTTAGATATAAATGGATAACAACACTTTACCATGGGAAAAAAAAAGGGGGGGGGGTGGATCAAAAACAAAGAAACAAAAGGAAATTTGAAGGGAAACAGAGACAATGCTAGAAACAGATGAAAACTCCCAAAGAACCATAATTAATATCCTTAAAGAGAAAATATTACATCCATGAGATAAAAGCAACAAACTTTAGAAAAGAATAATCACAGAAGGAAAGAGCTCTTAGAAATTACACATGTGATTAATTAGTCAAAATTTAAAAGTTGGTAAAATGATCAAAAGTAGAACTGAAAAGAAGAAAGAGGAAAAATGAATGTGAAAATTAAGAAAATTAGAAAATCACTTCTGGGGCTTTAATATACAAATAAGAATAATTTAAAGAAGAGAGACCAAATAAGATGGTGGAGAGGAAATTATTTTTTTAAATATAAGAAAGTATCTAAGAACTAAAGGACACTTGCTTTTAGACTAAAAGAGCCTGCTCAGTACTTGCCCAATAAACAAAATTAGACCCATGCCAAGGTACATAATTATAAAATTCAAGAATGTACAGAGAAGACCCGAAGAATTTCCAAAGAGGAAAAGCAGATTACCTACAAAGAATCAAGTAAATGAAGCCATGGGCCTTCTCAACAGCAACTGATTGAATATGGTTTTCAGCATAGAATTCTATACCCAGCAAAAGTATCAATTACGAGTGAAGATAGAATGAGTAGATTTACACATGTAATGTATCACATTTTTATCTTTCATGAAGCCTTTCCCTGGTGGATGTACCTTGACAAAATGAAGAAAAGATATGGGAGGATATCAGATCCTAGAAATATGGCATCTAATATAAGAGCATGAATATCCATTATGACAGCATAGAAACTGCCAGAATGCACAAGAGGACTACAGAGGAAACAGTCCAGGGTGAGCTGGAAAACAGAGGCTTTCAGGTAGGATGTCTCATCTTCAGGTAGGATGTAGGTCTCAGGTAGGTGTCAGGCAGGATGAGCAGAGATGATCTAAGAATATTTATCATGGGGAGAGCTGTATTTAGAGGTGGCTTACTGAGTAGTTGGAGGGTGTTGAAAAACACAGCCATTAGGCCAAAGAAAATTAAGCAAATAAAAAAATAAGACAATAATTAATTTCAAGAAAAATCATAAGTCATACAAGAAACAGAACATATACACTATATACTATAATACAGTATAAAACTGTAATATAAGATACACTATAATACCCTGCCTGGCAAAGCAAGAAAGAGTATTTCCACAGTTATAGGAATAGAAAGTATTCAACTGAAAATTTTGGTGTATATACACAGGGAAGAAAGGGAATGGTTAATGGGGATAGTTGACCATCCTAAAATCTTCATCTACTGTAATAAAAATTCAATGTATAAATGTGATGAAACAAGGAATCTCTGTAGATATATGGATTAAATGCCATAAAAAGAAGCTAGAAATTTTAAAGTGGATACTTCTTTACAGGATGCAGGAGGAAGGTGAGGAGAGGGGCAGGTGACTGCTATTTTTTGTTATAAGATTTTTAGCACTATTTGACTATTTAAGGTAATATATTGATAAACATAAAAGTTACGTTTGGGTGACACATTTTTTTGCTCTTTTTTATATGGACTTTTTCAGATAACAAAGGGTATGCAGGCTTATTGAAGATTTGGAAGATACATAATAATTTAGAAAAGGAAATTAAAAACTAACCATCCAGTGTCATCTATTGCTAGCCATTCTTTATTCCTGTGTGTATCATTTTCCACAACATAAGCCATTCTCTGAATATAATTTATATCTTTTCTTAGCTTGATATTTTATAAGCAGAGGTCTTCATACTTTTCAACACTTTTTTTTTTTTTTTTTTTTGCGGTACGCGGGCCTCTCACTGTTGTTGGCCTCTCCCGCTGTGGAGCACAGGCTCCGGATGCGCAGGCTCAGCAGCCATGGCTCACGGGCCCAGCCGCTCCGCGGCATGTGGGATCCTCCCGGACTGGGGCACGAACCCACATCCCCTGCATCGGCAGGCAGACTCTCAACCACTGCGCCACCAGGGAAGCCCATACTTTTCAACACTTTTCATAAACATTTTTGTTAGCTGTATAATAGTCCATCTGATGACAGGACAAAATTTAACTAATGCTGTATTTTTGAACATTTCTTTTTTAAAAAATTCCCCAGCTATAAATAATGCTATTTTTTTTTTTTTTTTTTTTTTTTTTTTGTGGTACGTGGGCCTCTCACTGTTGTGGCCTCTCCTGTTGCGGAGCACAGGCTCCGGGCGCGCAAGCTCAGCAGCCACGGCTCACGGGCCCAGCTGCTCCGCGGCATGTGGGATCTTCCCGGACCGGGGCACGAACCCGTGTACCCCGCATCGGCAGGCAGACTCTCAACCACTGCGCCACCAGGGAAGCCCAATAATGCTATTTTAAACATACTTGTTCATTGATCTTTCCCTAGAAAGCTCAATTTTCCTGTAAATAAAATTGCTGGGCCAAACAGTCAAAACATTTTTGAGGCACTTGGCACGAGTTATTAAATTACTCTCCAGAAAGTCTTCTAATTCATATTGTCACCAGCAGTATATGAGACTATTTCATTTCAGTGTCATCCTGCTGACACTGCATTTTCTCATTATAAAAAATAATCTTAAACTAGCCTAAAGTAAAATGGAGCAGTTTTTCCCCAAATTGTGGATTTTTTCAAATTTTTCAAAATTGGTGACAGGAATATTAGTCCCTAAGGAAAGTCCCATAGACTAGAAGATGCTGGCCATTTTCCCTAGGAAAGAGGATTAAAAACTTTCCCCTAATCTAACACTGAAGGAGAAGGTAGAATTTAAGGCTTCAGTTATAATAAGAAACCCCACATCCTCTTGGTTTTCTGTGTGTAGAACCAACACCTGGTGAGATAATTCAGAGAAAGAAAACAGGAACAAGAACTAAATCGTGCTATTTCAGTGTTAGCCTCAACATAAGAAACTTTTGTGCTAATGGAAGTGTTAGCGAATGCTATGGTGTTAATCATTTTGCAATATGTAAGTGTATCAAATCAACACCTTGTACACCTTAAATTTAAACGTCAATTATGTAATGTTATACATCAATTACATCTCAATAAACCCGGAGAAAGAAAGAAATTTTCATGCTGTGAGACATTTTGAATCATGAAATTAAGTGATAAATTCATTTGTAGAGACCAAAAGTCCTCTGTGATATTTTTCCTAGGATGGTCCACTTGGATTAATGAGGACCTTGCCAATACTATAGGAACACCCACTTCTGTGGCGCTAGGGGCCAGTAAAATAAATAACAGTGGCTGACATTTACTAAGTCTTCCTAGACACCGCACACTTTACTTGCAATATCTCATTTAACCCATATAACAACCTTATTAGCTTAGAATTATTTCCATTTTGCAGATGAGGAGAATGACGGTCACAGCACCTGTATGACTTGAGGGTCAGCACTCTTCACAATGGCACTGCCAGCTCAGACCCCTGGGTCCTCACCTCAGCAAACAACCATAAGTCGGAAAGAAAGCTGAAACAGTCTTTGTGCTTCTGAGCTGCACACTGAAAGTTTTGAACACACCTATAGTCTTATTAGTTTGAAGATGGATCTGCACACTAGAGGCTGTCTTTTCTTTTTTTTTTTTTTAGGTAGGCTTATTCCTAGGTATTTTATTCTTTTTTTTTTTTAATTATTTTTGGCTGTGTTGGGTCTTTGTTGCTGCGCGCGGGCTTTCTCTAGTTGCAGCAAGTGGCGGCTACTCTTCATTGCAGTGCACGGGCTTCTCATTGCAGTGGCTTCTCGTTGCGGGGCATGGGCTCTAGGCATGTAGGCTCAGTAATTGTGGCTCGCAGGCTCTAGAGCGCAGGCTCAGTAGTTGTGGTGCACGGGTTTAGTTGCTCCGTGGCATGTGGGATCTTCCTGGACCAGGGCTCGAACCCATGTCCCCTGCATTGGCAGGTAGATTCTTAACCACTATGCCACCAGGGAAGTCCTAGAGGCTATCTTTAAAAACAAAATGAGTCGGGGCATTGAGTCTGGGGAGAGAAGATCTAGGGAGATCAAGTGATAGCAAAGAAGGATTCTGCTTATAAAGAGAATCTGGACTGCTAGGTGAAGTTGCAGGCGAGAAAAATCCAGTTTAATATATTTTAACTAGTTTCTAATTACATTTTAAACTTTAAAGAACTGTACAGTTAAAAGTTCTTACTATTAACAAGAGCTTCTCAACAATGAGGCAGCGCCTCTCCTAAGGTAATGAATAAAAATTAATTTCTGATAATTCTTTTGAGAAAGATCTGCCTTCACTTGGGCTGCATGTATCTTAAAGGCAATGCCAGTCTTGGAGAGTAACCAACATCACTGAATTTCTGTCACTGCCCAGCCTCTACCAATGGGCACCAAACCACTATATCCAATAACTCCTCTCCACCACATCCTTCCAACAGTTATCCCCATCCAAATGGGCATCAACCCTGCTAGACTGACTCCAGAAGAACTCATGCCCCACTCACACATGCCCCAGGTACTTCTTAAAATTTACAATTTTTTCTTTTCATATTATACTGTACTTTATACATGCAGGAAAATATGACAAACCCTTTTAGACCCTCTACCAAATTATGTCAAACCTCATTTTGCTATATTTTAAAAGAAATAACACATTTTGGTTATAATTAGACCCATCTGTGAAACTCTCCTTGCTCCCTAGAGATAAACACTATCCTGAATTTGGTACTTACTATCCCCTTGCATGTGTGACTATATATACATTTTCCATTTTATATCCATAGATGTGAATTTATCTGTATTAATTTCTGAGGGCTGCTGTAACACAGTATCATAAACTTTGTGGCTTAGGACAACAGAAATTTATTTTCTCACAGTTCTGGAGGCTTGAAGTCCAAAATCAAGGTGTTAACAGGGCCGTGCTCCTTCCACACTTCTAGTGGAGAATACTTCCTTGCCTCTTTCAGCTTCTGGTAACCCCAGGTGTTCCTTGGCTTGTGGTAGCTTTAATATCAGTTTCTGCCTTCATGGCATTCTCCCTGTGTGTCTCCATCTTCTCTTCTTATAAAGACACCAGTCATATTGGATTATGACTTTAATGACTAACAACAATACTATCTCCAAATAAGATCACATTCTGAGACTTCAACAAATCTTTTTTGGGAGACACAATTCAATCCATAATAGTATCTATAAACAATACCTGGAATTGATTGGATGTTTTAAAACTTACATAAATGATATTATTCTGCAACTGGCTTCTTTTCTTTTACTAATAATTTTGAGATTAATTTGTCTCAGTACATGTAACTGTAAGTTGTTCATTTTAACAAATGTATAGTATAGTATTCCACTGTGCGAACATACTGCAATTACTTATCCATTCTCCTTTATGGGCATTTTGTTGCTTCTGTAATTTATCATCACAAAAAGTGCTGCAATAAACTTTTTACATGTTGTTTGTGCACCTGTGTGATCATTTGTCTGATGTGTTAACATAGGAATATGGGGATTGGGTTTGTAGGATTAGTGTCAAATTGCTCTCCGAAACTAGTAATAATAAATTAAACACCCACCAGTCCTGTCCTAGAGTTCACACTACTCAGTATCCTTGCTGATATTTGGCATGGTCCAATTTTTAAGTTTTTTGCCTATATGGTTGATGTGAAATTGTTGCTTCAGTTTTCATTTCCCTTATTCTGAATAGGTTGAATATTGATGCATAGTTAGTAGTCATTAAGCTTTCCTCTTCTGTGAATTGCCTGTTTATATCCTTAAGCTTCTTAGTTTTCTCTTGCTAACTTATTAGGATTTTTAATATATTTTAGATCCTAACTGGTTGCAAGTTTTGCAACTATCCCTCAATATGTGACTTATCTTTGCACTTTGTTCTTGGTCTTTTCTCACACAGATGCTTTTTGAAACTTTTAATGTAGTCAAATTTCTGAATATTTCTCTTCATGATGTATATTTGATATTTGGATTTATAAGTACAATATTCTCCGATATTTACTTTGCTTAACTTTTCATTTTAAAATAATTCAAATGCAGAAAACTTACAAATTCTGGATACTCTTTATCCAGACTCACCAATTGCCAACATTTTGTCACATTTGCTTTATTATTCTCTCTATATATACATAATTACCTTATTGCACATTAATATAATTATGTGTTATATATAACAGAAATAATATATAATAGAAAAATAATAGAAATATAAAATAATAAATTATATAATTCACATTATATAATTATATTAATCACTGTTATTTTAATTAGTATGCATTATTGATAGTATACTTTTTCTAAATCATTTGAAAGTTGTACACATCATGCCTCTTTAATACTTTACTGCATAGTTCCCAAGAACAAAGACATTCACTCACATAACTACAGTATAATTATCAAAATCAGGAATTTTAACATTGATAAAAAACTGTGATCTATAGTTCACACACAAATTTTGTCAGTTTTTATAACAATGTAAATTTGGGAATTTTTTTTCTGGTATAATATCCAGTTCATGATAATACATTACATCTAATTTTATGTCTATTAAGTTTCCTTAAATCTGTAATACTTCCGCCTTTATTTGTCTTGACTGACATGGACTCTTTTTTGCTACATGTACAGGTCATTTATTTTTGTAGAATGTCCCTCAATTGTCAGATGTTTTCTCAGGGTTAGATTCTGGTTATGGTAGGAATAATACATAATTATATTTTCTTTTTTAAAAAATTGTTTGCTTTTCTCTTTTAGGTTTATAATCATATATTTTTACATATGGTGTGAGGTAGGGATGTTTTATTTTTCCATATGGATAAGCATTATCATTAATCAATGGAAAATTATTTCCAAAAAGATTTGTAATTATAAATGTTACTTCTGCCACGTATCAATTTTCCATATATACATAGTACCTTTTCTGGGATTTCTATTCTGGTCCATTGTTTTATTTGATCATCCTTGTGCCAGTGTTACCTTAATTATTATAGCTTTATAATAGGGCAAGACAACCTACTCTATTCTTATTTTACTTCAAAACTGTCTTGGCTATCATTGACCCTTTGTAAAGTTTCATACACACACACATCTGATGAAGTATTTAATTGTATTGAATGAATAGATTAATTTCAGGAGAATTGCCATCTTTACAAGAACTAAATCATTCCATTAATGGGCTGAACAAGATTTATCTCTTTTGTATAGATCTTTTTTGTCTTTTGGGTAAATTTGATGTTATATCAGTACATACAGGTTCCATACATCTTTTGTTGCATAAATTCTGAATTATTTTCTAGGGTTTTTTGTTTGTTTGTTTTGTTATTTTTTTAGATGTTACATATTAAAAATCCATTTTAAAATGGATTTTAAAATCCAGTATTTTTGTTACTGACAGATAGGAACACAAATGATTTGTGTGTATTGATCTTATATCCAACAACTTTACTGAACTCTTTAAGTCCAATGGTTTGTAAGTTTGTAGATTGTGAATATAGAAATCACATTGTCTGCAGCAAGGACTTCTGTTATACTGTGGAATGAGGCATCTTTGTTTAAAAGAAATATGCCTAACTTTTTGCCATCAAGAAAGAACGTTTTATGCTTTGAATTTCTTTGGAATTCTTGCTTTGATGTTTTGAGGATTTAATCTAGTGTTTCTTACAATAGTAAGTAGCCTCAAAATCCCTATCAATTTACAAACATGCTGCATTATGTTCCTTAACCCCACATTCTGCTCCACCTCTGCTCCATTTCTCACTTCTCTTTATGGAAAATTCTTTTTAAAGTTGTCTATATTCATTATATCCATTAGTGCTTTGCATAGATTCTCTTGAACCCATTCCAATTGGGCTTTTATTTTGCCACTCAACTGAAATTGCTCCTGTCAATATCACCAGCAATCTCTACCTGGCCAAATAAAGTTCAGGTCTCAACTTAGCTTCTCATCAGCGTTTGACACTTTTCCCACTTGTCTTCAGAGACACCACATTCTCCTGACACTGGTCCCTCCTTCTTGTTCTCCTTTGCTAGATCCTTCCTCTTTTATTCTAAATTATGGGATGTTGCAGGGCTCAGTCCTAGTCACTATTTACTCTCACACTCTTGGTAGATAATTTCTGTCTGTCTCCTGACTTTAACAACCAACTCTGTGCTGATGATTTCCAGGTGTTAATCTCTAAGCCAACTGCTCCCCTGAACTCCAGACTTATATATCTGACAGCCTACTTGACATCTTTGCTCAGATATCTAATAGGAAACTCATATTTAAAATGCAGAAAACAAGCCCTTGGCTTCTCACCATCCTCTCCCAACAATGTTCCTGATCTCAGGAAATAATATTATTCCCTGATTGGGGTTCTCCTTGATTCCACACTTTTGTTCACAATGTACATACAGCCTGTCAGGAAATCCTGTTGATTTTACTTCAAAATATATTTGTGGTGTAAATAAATGAGGAAAATCGATGTCCCAAGATGTGCCATGTTTAATTTCAGGTCTCACGGATTCATAATGTAAAAAGCACTCCTGTTTCAGGACATGTCTTTAAGGTAATCTTGCACAAGGAGCAATTAAAATATAGAAATTCCAAAATAATTATGACACACGATATATTAACTTGTGTTTTTGAGTACCAAGTGACAGTACACCAAAGTTATACCACCACGTGGCTACCTTAAAAAAAACAAGATATTGGTCCCATTTTCTATATTTCCCAACTTTGCTATTATAAGTATGACCATCATGATATCTGCCACAACTCAACTGAGTATTGACCAGGAAGAAAACATTTAGAAATCAATTTGTTTCCATCCAAATTCTCTTTATACATTGGAAATTCAGGAGCAGGTGGCATAGTACCTTTTTAATCAGCCATTCTTCTCATTAAGGGTGGCAAATGGAGTTAAAAGAAGAGCATGCTTTTCTTCCCAATTGTGTATTTCTTATAGAAATAGAACCAATAGGACTGATAAGCATAGTTTAAGCTTAGAACCCCGGGCCATAAACCCTAGAAGTAGAGCATACATAACTTAGAATAACATTTAAAGAAATTAAATATCTAGGGCTTCCCTGGTGGCGCAGTGGTTGAGAGTCCGCCTGCCGATGCAGGGGACACAGGCTCGTGCCCCGGTCAGGGAAGATCCCACATGCCACAGAGCGGCTGGGCCCGTGAGCCACGGCCGCTGAGCCTGCGCGTCTGGAGACTGTGCTCCGCAACGGGAGAGGCCACAACAGTGAGAGGTCCGCGTACCGCAAAAAAAAAAAAAAAAAAAAAAAAAAAGAAGAAGAAATTAAATATCTAGTGTCAATCAGTGCTCTGATGCACCACTCCTTTTTTTTTTGCTCTTTCCCCTTCTTAACAAAGGGAAGTAAATCTCTGAGTCTTTCCCTCACCTACTTATCTTGCAGTCATATTATTTGTCACGTTGGAAGCTAAAGTTATCAGAGGCTTCTTCACAGGGGTGACTGTCTGCAGACTCAATCTATCCCTTGTCAGACACTGGAGTAATTTCCAAAAGGTTGCTAGTTTTCTTTTTTGCAGAAACCTACTTTGGCCTTTCAAAAGGGAAAAAAGGAATGCTCCTTTGCCTCCTGAATTCTCATTATTAGTTTTTAAATGAGACTGAGCTCCAAACATGAATGTGAAGAGAAGGGGATGGATGCACCAACATGAGGAGGTCCCAGCAGGCTTCCTGGAGAAAATGCCCAAGACAAACACTGAAGGAAGAATGTGAGTCCAGAAAATGGGTCTGGGTTACTGTTGGGGCAGCAGGATTTCAGTAAGAAGTGAAGAAGTGAGTAAAATTATGGAAACAAACAAGAACGTAGTCCGTGCAGTGGAAAAGCATGGACCATGCAGTTAATTCAAATATAAAACAAGGAGTGCTGAGCCTTGTTAGTGGGCAGAAATTGAACTGGAGGGCCATGTTCATCATATTGGGGAGTACATTAGTTTGCTAGGGCTGCTGTGAAAGTTACCACTAACTAAGTGACTTAAAACAACAAATTTATTCTCTCACGATTTGAGGACCTGAAGTTTGAAATCAGGGTTAATTCCTTCTGGAGGCTCTGAAGTAGAATCGGTTCCATGCCTCTCTCCTAGCTTTTGGTAGCTGCTGGAAACTCTTGGTGTTCTTGTAGATAGCATCACTCTAACTTCTACCTCCATCTTTACATCATCTTTTCCTCTGTGGTTTCTTCCCTTCTGTTCTCTTATAAGGACAATTGTCATTGGATTTAGGGCCCACCCTAATCCAAGATGATCTCCTCTCAAGATCCTTAACTTAATTACATCCACAAAGACCTTTTTGCCAAATAAGGTCACATTCACAAGTTCTGGGTGGTCATATCTTTTGGAGGGCTACCATTCATCCCATTATAGGAAGCTCAGGCATTGACTTATAGGCAGTGGGGAGCCCTTCAGACTTTCTACAAGAAGAGATGAGACTTCTATCATAGTAAGATGACTCAGCAAGGGCTGTAATAGTAAGGATGGAGAGAAAGAGACAAACGGAAATATTTAGGAGTTATGCTCAGTAGGACGATTGCTTAGATGTGGGAATTGAATAAGAGGACTGTCTATGATACTTCTCACAGTTCTGGCTTGGGCAAATCTGATTATTATACAGAGACACCAGAAAAGAGAAGTGCTTGGAAAAAGACTATTCTTCTGTTTTTGAAATGCCGATTTTGAGGGCCTCTTGGGTAGGCTACCAGAGAAATCCAATAGGCTGGGCTAGAGATACCAATTTGGGAGTTATCTCTGAATTAGTGAAGATAAAAACTGTTGAGTTTTCAACAGTAACTTATTCTGGAGCCAAGGATACGACGTACAATATTTAGCCCCAAGAAGGGGCTGGAAAATGTAGGCCAAGTGTCACAGGAGACAGTTCAAGTCAGAGAGGCCAGGAAAGCAGACCATATGCTTAGACCTGTGGATGGACTGGCAAGGTGGACATTAGACAGTGGCCATAGCCCTGGTAGCATCTGTCCCCAGTGCACCAGACAAGGGGAGTAAAGGTGGCACAACCACATCTACTCTTTATTTGCCTGTGGAGCAAAGTGTGGGCCAGTGGTGAGGATTGGAGGGTCTCTATGTTTAGAGCTTCAGCATTATTATATAAAACCACAAACTAACACAGGGGACTGTAAGCCATGAACTAGGAAGAGAGAGACAAGCTTTCTAGACAGTAAGGGACTGCTTTTAGAAGAAGACTGAAACCTAGCTTCTGGTTGGGTAGATAACTCTGGGATTTATAACTAGAGGATCTGGTAGGGATCCTGCCTTTTTCTGATGTGTTCTCTCACCATGTGTGCCAAAGTTCCTTGTGCATGGAGATAGACTAAATATCACATAAGCAGAGGCATTTTCTAATAGGATTGCAGAGGTCATAGTACAGATTTCCTGCCAAGACAGTCTACTGAGCTTATATAAGAGAACCCCTGCCACCACTCCAAATACAGACATATAGGTAAAATTTTTGTTAAAAATAAACTTTAAAATACATAGCCAAGTTCAAAAGAAAGAAAGAAAGAAAAATTTTTACAGACCATAAATAAGAAAAAAATGGGAGTTCATGCTCACTTTTGGGTCTGGGTTTGAGCCTGCCAGGGGAATAAAGTTTAAAACAGAAGCCTCAAGAAAGAGTTGTCCTGTCCTTGAACAGATACACTTTTCCCATGATCCCAGGAATGAGCCCTAAGCAAGTGCCCCTAAGAAGCAATGGCCCACAATGGCTCCCTCATGCATCACCTAATTTTTCATTCATAACCAAAGTCCACCAAACCTATGAGGAAAACAACAGCATGCATGAAAGAGGACCACATTGACAAATCAAACAACTGGCCCCAGAGGAAGCAGACACAATTCAGAGAACAATAAAGAGCTTAAAAAAAAGTCCCAGTGAATCTTTTTAGAGAGATTTGAGAAGATGCTGCAGCTGCAAAGTACATTTAGGCTGCAATGTTGAAAGAGCAACTAGGAAATGAGAAAGAAATCCTGGAAATTTAAAATATGATTGCCAAAATTAAAAGTGCTACAGAAAAACTGGAAGAAAAAGAAATCTCCTGCAAAGTAGAACAAAAAGACAGACATTGAAAGCATGAGGGAAAAGTCAAGAGAGACTATTTTTATAATTTGTATCATAGGGTATTTGACAGATACAAAAGAATATATGTAACATAGATATAAGTTATGATAATCAAATTAACAGCAGTGGGCCCACCACCCAACTCAAGAATCAGAGCATCACCAACTGCTTACTCCCTCCCTGGTCCCATCTCCTACCTCCCAACCAGAGGTAAGTGTAATTGTGAATTTTGTATTGATTATGACCTTGTTTTTGAAATTTTATTTTGTGCACATATGAATGTATCCTTAAACAATAGTTTTACTTGTTTTTGAACCTAATAAAAATGGCATCATACTGACAGATTGATAGAGAAAGATAGACAGACATAAGGCTAGATTGAGAAGCAGCAAAACAGTGATTAAAGGTTGGAGTGCCATTTCACGCCAACTCTACCACTCCCAAGCGAGGTGAACTTACACAAGTTACATACCTCTTAAAGTCTTGGTTTCCTCACCTGCAAAATGAAGATAATAGTATCTCTTTCAAAGGGCTGTTATGAGGATTGAACGAAGTAATACACATACAATGCTTAGAGTGAGCCTGGCACAGAGTAACTGCTATGTGGATATTAACCATTGTCCCTATTGTTTTGTACTTCGCTTTCTGTGACACTTTTTCACTCAATTTTATGTTTCTAAGATTTATCAATTTTGTTGCATGTAGTTGTCATTATTTTTTTCTACTGCATAACATTACATTATAAGAATATGCTGTATTTTACCTTTTCATTCTATCAATCTACATTTAGGTTGTTTCACTTTTTTGCTATTAAAATCTATGATGCTATAAGCATTCTAATACCTGTTTCCTTATGTATGGATGCAAAAATTTCTCTAGAACATACATTCGTATGCCTAGGAATGGAACTGCTGGGCATAGAAGAATGTGCAACTTCACATGATAAGACCAATTCACCAAATTATTTTCCAAAATGATAAACACTTTACAGGATGTAAAACTTTCTGTTGAGTTCAACCTCTTGGTATTGTCAGGTTTCCTAATATTTTCTTCTTCAATGAGAGTAAAATGATACTTCACTATCTTAATTTGCATTTCTATGCTTTCAAATGAGTTGAGTATCTTTCAACATATTCATCAATTATGTTTTCTAATTCTATAAAATCCTGCTTATATGATTTGGTCATTTTTTCTATTGGGTTTTGGCTTACTACTCTTATTGATTTGTAAGAGTTCTTTGTATATTCTAGAAAATGATACTTTGTCAATAATATGCTATGTGAATATCTTTTCCAAGTTTGGGGCTGATTGTTCCACTTTATTAATGACGTGTTTTGATGAACAGAGGCTCTCAAATTTAAAATGATCAACTTCACCAAATTTTTATTTAGTATTTTCTCTATCTTGAGGTAAAAAAGTATCTCCTGCATTTCTGATAAAGATTTTTAAAGTTTTGCAATCACCTTTAAGTCTAATCCATCAGGGACTTTAAAACTATATATATATATATATATATATATACATATATATATATAGTGTAACTAAGAGATATAATTCCATTTTTTCCAAATTCCTAATATATATCTCAACATCATTTATCAAATAACTCTCCTCTCTCTACTGATTTGCAATATGAGTATATTAGATTCTTAGGGTCATAAGAATTACCACAAACTTGGTGGATCAAAACAACAGAAATGTATTGTCTCACAGTTTTGGAAGCTAGAAGTTCGAAATCAGGGTGTCAATAGAGTTGATTCCTTCTGGAACTTCTGAGGGAGAAATCACCCTTTCCCTCTCTCCTAGCTTCTGGTGGTTGCCTGCAATCCTTCATGTTCCTTGGCTTATAGATGCATCATTCCAATTTCTGCCTCCTCACATCACCCTCTTCCCTGTGCCTGTGTTCTCTCTTCTTCTCATAAGGACACTGGTATTGGATTCAGGGCTCAAGATGATTTCATCTCCAGATACTTAATTAATTACGTCTGCAAATTACTGACTTCCAAGTAAGGTCACATTCTGAGGTCAATGGGTCAATATCAAGTTTAAATATGATGAAGTGTCTAGTTCTTGGCCCTTAGTTCTGTTCCATTCATCTGTTTTTCTATCCTTGAACCAATACCACATTGTCTTAATTTCAGATGCCTTAATTCTTTTATAATAATTATTGACATCTGAAAGGCAAGTCCACCCTTTCCATCTTCTTCTTTTTCTAGAGTGTATTGGTTATTCTCAGGACTTTGCTCATCTATATAAATTTAAGCATCAGCTTATCAAATTGATTTTTTAAACCCTGTGGGGATTTTTACTGAAATTGTACCAAATCTATCAAAAACTGACATCTCCACATTATTGGGTCCTCTACAATATGATTTATCTCTCTCTTTGTTACAGCTTCCTTTAATGTCTTTCAGTAAAGTATTATGTTTTCCCCATATAGTTCTTTCACATCTTTGATAAGAAAGCTTTTATTTGGAATAATTTTAGATTCTCGGAAAAGTAACAAAGATAACACAAAAGGGCTGAGTCTACCCCACGTATGGTTTCCCCTAATGTTAATACCGTACATAAATCTTTTGTTAGATTTATTCCTGGATAATTTATCTACTGTGTTGCTATTCGAAATGATGAAACATAGAATATTAATTCAGGTGGTTCAGCAACCAAATAATAAATTTCTCCAACAATGAAAATAGAAAAAACAGAGAGGAGGAAACTACTGAAGAATAAAATTTCTATAAGAGACAACAATCTTTAAATTGCAAGAGCCCACTCAGTGCTGAGCAAGGTGAACAAAAAATAGAATCTCACCTAGACACTTCCTTGCAAAATTCAGAATGCCAAAGGAAAGAAAAGATCTCAAAAGCTGTGTAAGATTGTTTGCTGTAAAATGTGTTATCCTGGAGAGCAGCTTCTACATTTAACTCAGAGTCTCTGTGTTGAGTTTTTCCTTCTGAAAATACGATCTCCTTTTATGCCCTCAGTAGTTCTGAAGTGTTCTCATGTAGGTCTTACATATTTCCTGCTAAGTTTATTCCTAAGTGTTTTATATTTTTATTGCTATTATAAATAGAATTATTTTTTCTCATACTTTCTGGTTACCACTGATGTAGGAAACCTACTGATTTTTGTTTCCATTTATCTGTATACTGGTCACATACTCAACTGGTATTATTTTGATAGATTTTTAGTTGACTTTAGTATTTTTCTGTTAGATAATTACATAATCTGCAAACTATGATAATTTTGTCTTTCTTAGCTCTCTTGCTGCTTTTTCTTTTCTTATTACTCTGTCTGGAACATTCAAAATTTTTTGAATAATAGCAATAATAGTGAGTATCCTTGTCATTTTCTGTCGTACTCTTAAGATGACAAGTGCTTTGGGTTTCAGAAAGCACTTCTATCATCTTATAGAAGAAATAGATGTTGAAGCTTACCATGCCTGTGTTAATTGAGGTTAACTTCAACCTTTTAATTTGATGAATTTAATCAAAATATCCCAACTACTGAATCATCTTTACATTCCTGGCATAAATCCTACTTAGTTAAGGTGTGCTACGGACTGGATTATATCCTCCTCAAATTCATACGTAGAAGCCCTAACCTCCAATGTGATGGAATTTGGAAATGGGGCCTTTGGGAGCTGATTAGATTTAGATGAGATCATGAGAATGGCACCCTCACGTTGGTATTAGTGCCCTTATAAGCAGAAATACCACAGAGCTTGCTGTCTTTTTCTCCTTGCCTTGTGAGGACACATCAAGGAAGTGGCTGTCTATAAGACAAGAAAAGAGGTCTCACCAGAAACAGACCATGCTGGCATCTTAACCTTGGACTTCAAGCCTCTCAAACAGTGAGAGAATAAATTTCTGTTGTTTAAGCCACCTAATCTATGGTATTCTGTTATGGCAGCCCCAGCTGACCAAGAAAGTACTCCTCATGCTTGACTGCCTTGAGCTGGGACATCAGTCTTTTCCTGCCATTGGACTCTAGCTGAAACATTGGCTTCTCTTGGGCCTTGAGTCTGCTAGCTTTCAGACTGGAAATTACACCATTGGTTCTTGGGCATTCAGACTCAGACTGGAACTACACTTTCCAGCTTTCCTGGGTCTTCAGATTGCTGACAGCAGTTCCTGGGACTTGTCAACATCCATGATTGCATGAGCCAACCTCTTGTGATAAATGTGTGTGTGTGTGTGTGTGTGTGTGTGTGTGTGTGTGTGTATCCTATTGGTTCTGTTTCTCTGGAGAATCCTAACTAATACAAGGTGTATTGCCCTTTTAATACATTCCTGAGTGTACCTGCCGGTGGTTTATTTATACAATGTTAACTTCTGTTGTTCTGTAGTTTTTGTATTTATGTATACCCCTTTTAACATTAGGCTTTGGCACTGGGTTCCTGTTAACCTTGTAAAATTAATTGGAAATTTCACCCTTTTCTCTTTGCTTGGAGCAGTTTAAATAGCAAAGAAAGTTGTATATGTTTCTTGCAAGTGTGCTGAAATTTTCTTCAAAAATCATGAGTCCAGCATGCTTATTATGAATAATTCTGTGACAATTTTTTTTTGGCCATGCCACACGTCTTGTGGGATCTTAGTTCCCCAACCAGGGATTGAACACAAGCCACAGCAGTGAAAGCACTGAGTCTTAACCACTGGACCACCAGGGAATTCCCTGTGACAATTTTTAATACTATTATTATTATTATGTCTTCCATAGTAATTTTCCATTGAGGTTTTCACCTTCTTTGAGTCCATTTTAATAATTTTTTAATTTCCTCAGAAAATCATCCATTTCATCCAGAATGTTTATTAGGATTAAGTTGTACATGATGATTCCTTTAAAAATTTTTGATCTCTTCTTTTTACATGATGATATTCCCTAACATTGTGTATTTGTATGAACTCTCTTTTTCTCTCTACCACATTTATCACCAGGTTTGGATATCTGGTTAAATTTGTATAACTGGTTGAGTTTATACACACTAGTATTCTGAATAAAACTAATTTTTGCCCCTGTTCTTAATGGTTGTATTTTTTTAATTTCTCACTAATTTTTGCCCTCATTTTTCTTCTCCTTATTTTTTACAATTGATTTTTCAGCCCTTTTTCTAATTTCTAGAATAGAAAACTTACTATTTTCAAACTTTCTCAAGTTCTAAAGCATTTCTAGTTCTATTTAGGCCTGTGGATTTGCCTTAAGTTCAGATTTGGCCATGTCCCATAGATTTAATTTGTAATACTCTCATGGTTGTTAATTCCTAAATAGACTAATCTGTACAGAACTAACTTTAGAAAAACTTTAGAAAATTCTTTTAAAAATCCTAAGGAAAGAAAATTAAAGTATTATGGATACCTGTTTGGAAGCGGAATGAGGGCCAAGAGTTGGGAGATGGGGCAGGAAGAAAATAATATAAATCACTATGTCAATTTGTGCTGTCCATAAATGTTTGGTGAACGGGTAAATGTTCTGTCCATACTTGAGACCTTGATTTTGAATCATATGGCAACACTTCTTTTCAGGCTATATAAGTGTCTGGTTTGAGAATCTTCAATCTAATCTTTTCCTGTTGCTTTCTTATTTGAAGGGAATAGAAAATTCTTGGTTCACAAACTCTCTCTCAAAACTTTTTAGATACTGGCCTACCATTTCCTGGTATTTAGTATGAAATCAATGAAAATCACAATGATAATAAGATTTTATTTTCCTTTTTATGTATTTTTTTCTGACTATATATTAAAGGGTAGATTTTTATCTTTGTAATTTAAAATTTTCACCAGAACATTTGAATTTCAATTATGAGAAAGACTTCAAATTGCTGGTCCCTTTTTATAAACATAATGTTCTCTCTAATCTCATTGCAATTTAAAATAAAAATTTTCTGATATTTACTCCTATATCTTGATACAAGTCCATATCAAATTGTACTTCTGCTGTAGTCCCCTTTTTATGTGATGATAGGTCTTTTCATAACTCTAGTGACATTTTGCTTGTCCACTCTTACTGAGATGAGGTTTATGTTTCTCCAATATTGTGAGTGCAAATGGGCTCTGTCAGTTTCAGAGGAACCTTTTTCTATTATTGTAGTCTCAGACATTGTGAGAGACATTTTCTGGAGTTTCACTGTAATATTTTAAGGAAGAGATGGCCTTAAAAGGTATGGCGAGAGCTGTCCTCCAGGGGTTTCTTTTCCATGTGGTGTGGAGTAGCCATGCAGAGACTAGTGGATGTTGTTCTCCCCCTCCTCCAAGTGACATGACTGCAGTACTCAGGACTCTACTGGCTCCTGCAGAAATCAACTGGCATTCCTTACCATGCCATACATGCCAGCTGCTGGCTAGGGATGCAGCCCATGGTCAGTAGCTTAGAAAATTTTCTCATTTATTTATGAAATATTTCATGAGTACCCACAACATAGAAGTTACTAGTTAGGCATTGAGATGGAGCAGTGATTAAAAGAGACTTGGTATTATACCTTTCAGTAGAGGAGACAGATATTAAGCATGTAATTATTCCATTCATTTTTAAAAATAAATATATTTTTAACTATGGAGCTTATAGGAGAGTTCAAGAATGAGGACATAAATTTGGGAATCATTAAGTTATAGGGTAATTAGGTCATGGTAGGGGATGCTATTGCCTAAGTAGAGAGTATAAAGTGAAAACATAAGAGGGGCTAGGACCAATATTTAAGGAAATCTAACACTTAAAAGTCTGGTAGAGAAGGGTAAATTAGAAACTAAGAAGAGCTGGTCAGAGAAGTAGGAGAAAACTTCTGATATGTATTTCAACTAAACAGAATGCCTGACTTAGACGCTGTTATTTGCTTTCTCAACACTGGTTCCCTACTTAACCTTGCTGACAAAACTCAGCTTGGTTTGGAGTAGCCATGTTCCCAGTCCCAAGTGAGATACCCACTTTCTTAATCTCCCTTATATGTAGCCATGTAATACAGTTCTGGCCCATGACAATGAAGTCTTCTGCAGGATTTTTGGAAAGCTGTTGTATTCTGATTTTTTAAAAGAAGGAAAGGGGCTTCAGAAGTTGCTGGTGCTGCTCTTTGTCCTTGCTTCTTCTTGTCTTGAAGACAGACTAACTCTCCAGATCTTCAGCAACCACCTTGCTACCCTAAGGTAATATTCATAGAAATAAAAATCAACTCACTAAAACTAGGAAGGTTTGGATACTTTCTCAATGGGACTTTTAACAGCACAACAAATATCAACAGCCACTCACCTCCAGATTTATTGTTAGATGAGAAGATTAAAGCTATTTTTGTTCTAGCCACTATAGTGGACTTTTCTATACTTTCAGTTGAACACATTTCTAATTAATAAAATTTCCATCTTAAATATAAACTTAAAATGGTTTCTCCACTATAAATATAATTGTACTTGATTTTGGAAAAGTAGAAAATATAAAGTCTGCATAATTCTGAAGTACTTTTTCTCTTTTTTCCAGGTTCATACTAAAGAATAAAAGAATAGCACAAAACAAAACAAACACAATCCTCCTGTTTTCATCTGATCTTCCTTGATAAAGGAACATTTTTTTTTTAGTTTTGCTACCAAATGTCCAAAACTTAGTCTCTTTTCAATAATCGAATGTTCATTGCCCATAGAGGCTGACCTAAGGAACAGTTTTCTGTGTTTTCTGACAAGGAGGGTAAGTGGAGAGGCTGCATCTAAGGAAAGAACTGTGACTCCTCCTTACTTACAGATAGTAGAAATTGTACATGCCTGACTAGAGGGAAACACAGTGGGAAGCCCATGGTTTTCTGACCAGACACACCAGACCAAGGACATTTAAAGTCAAACTTTTTCATATCTGATCCTCCCCCCAAAACTACTCTCTGCCCTTTCCTTTAAGACTTGCCCTAAAAATGTACTGTTGCAATCATTACTATTCAAGATTAAGGATATGATTTGACCCTTCTCTTCATATTTGAAGTTTTTACCTTTATGAGGTTTTTACCACTTTGCAGGCACTGTGCTGACATCAAAGGTACAATGTCAAATAAGACATGAGCAATAATTTAAAAATCAGTGATAGAGAAAATAATCAAATGAAAATAAACCTGAAAGTTAAATAGAACATAAATTCTGCCCCTGAGGACCTTCCTGGGGAAAACAGACAAAAGAAAAGAAATCAATAATTATGGTTTAATATGACAAATGATATGACAAAGGTCTGTGTGCACTTGAGCAGTGGTTCTCAAATTTTGCCTCCCACTGAATCACCTAGAGGGTTTTTAAAAGTGCCAGGGCCCAAAACACACTAATGAGAATCGCTAGGGCTGGGACATAGGCATTAGCACTTTTTTTTTTTTTAACTTTTTAGATGATCTCAATATGCACCAAAGTTTGAGGACCAGTTCACTAGTGGCAATCCCAGCAAAATCAGGAACAATTAAGAGGTAGTCTAACAACATTATTATTTAAAATTAATATAAAATTTATGTCCAATGCAATAAGACATGAATTTGGATATTATTTAGAGCTGATATCACTGTCAACCATAAAAGCCAGGAGAACTGATGAACTATTAAAATTAGTATGACGTTGCCCTGGAACCCGACCCTGTCTACAAGTGGGCTGGCACCAGCCCAGGGACCCTCAGATGGCCAAGAGCCACCACACCAAGCAAGTCTTGGCAGCTGACTGGGCTGAAGCCAGGCCCCACCTACCAGAGCACCCAGCAAAGTTGGCCCCACCACAACAGAAGGGCCCAGGGGGCACAACTAGAGTATATAGCACTGGTGACCAGAGGAGAATGTGCTCCACAGAACATCTTCTACATAAGGCCACTTCTCCAAGATCAAGAAACATAACTGACCAACCTAATACACAGAAATAAAAGCAGAGAACTGGGCAAAATAAGGAGACAGAGGAATATGTCAAAACCCCAGAAGAAGAACTAAGCAAAATGGAGATAAGCAATCTACCTGATAAAGAGTTCAAGGTAATGATCATAAAGATGCTCAACAAAATCAGGAGAAAATGGATGAACCCAGTGAAAAGTTTAACAAAAGTTTGGAAAATATGAAGAAGAACAAACAGAGCTGAAGAATACAATAACTGAAATAAAATTAGTATGGCAGCTTACCTAAATAGTCAAATACTAGAATCAGAGAAATTGGAACCTTCATACACCACTAGTGGGAATGTAAAATGATAAGCTGGCTTTGGAAAACAGTCTGGCAGTTCTTCAATGGTTAAACATAGAGTTATGATACAATCTAACAATTCTATTCGTAGATATCTGCCCAAAAGAAATGAAAACATACGTCCATACAAAAACTTATATGTGAATATTTACAGCAGCATTATTCATAATGGCCTCAAAGTGGAAACAACCGATAAACAAAATGTGACATATTAATATAATAGAATATTATTTAGCAATAAAAAGGAGTGAAGTACTGATACATGTACAGCATGCATGAACTTTGAAAACATTATGCTAAGCAGAATAAGCCAGTAACAAAAGACCATATGTTGTTTGATTCTATTTATATTAGATGTCCTGAACAGGCAAATCTATAGAGACAGGAAATAGATGAGTGGTTGCCTAGGGCTGAGGGAAATGGAGGGATTAGAGAATGATGGCCAAGAGGTATGGGGTTTCTCTTTGGGGTAATGAAAATCTTCTAAAATTCATTATGGTGATGAGTGCACAGTTCTGTGAATACACTAAAAACCATTGAATTTTATACTTCAGATGAGTGGATATTAACTATATCTCAATAAAGCTGATTAAAAGGAATAAATATCTCAAAGGGAATAGCTTTCTGTTATAATTTAATAAATAATTATAATGAATTAAAGCTATATTTTGCTTATAGTTCTTCCAACAAAGAACTTTACACAAAAGTTTATCTGAACTCTCAGAATGTAAAGAAACATGGCACTGCTTGGTTGAAGCAGGTGTGAGGAACCCAGAGTCCAGCCTGCTTGCCCCTGTGCTGTCCCTTCCTCCAAGGGACTCCTAAGAACAGCAGGTCTTCATGGAGTATGATTTAAAACCCACTGCTTTTTAAAATATAATGGAGGAGAAGACTTTCAAGATGGCAGAGGAGTAACATGTGGAGATCACCTTCCTCCTGACAAATACATCAGAAATACATCAACATGTGGAACAACTCCTACAGAACACCTACTGAAAGCTGGCAGAAGACCTCAGACTTCCCAAAATGCAAGAAACTCTCGACGTACCTGCATAGGGCAAAAGAAAAAAAAAAAGAGACAAAAGAATACGGACAGGACCTGCACCTCTGGGAGGGAGCTCTGAAGGAGGAAAAGTTTCCACACACTAGGAAGCCCCTTCACTGGTGGAGACGGGGTGTGGGCGGGGGGGAGCTTCAGAGCTACGGAGGAGAGCACAGCAACAGGGGTGCAGAGGGCAAAGCAGAGAGATTCCCGCACAGAGGATCGGTGCCGAACAGCACTCAACAGCCTGAGGGGCTTGTCTGCTCACCTGCCAGGGCTCATGGGGGCTGAGAGCTGAGGTTTTGGCTTTGGAGGTGAGATCCCAGGGAGAGGACTGGGGTTGGCTGCATGAACACAGCCTGAAGGGGGCTAGTGTGCCACAACTAGCTGGGAGGGAGTCCAGGGAAAAGTCTGGAACTGCCTAAGAGGCAAGAGACCATTGTTTCGGGGTGCACGAGGACAGAGCACCACCTAAATGAGCTCCAGAGACAGGAGAGAGCCACAGCTATCAGAGCAGACACCAGAGATGGGCATGAAATGCTAAGGCTGCTACTGCAGCCACCAAGAAGCCTGTGTGCAAGGACAGGTCACTATCCACACCTCCCCTCCCAGGAGCCTGTGCAGCCCGCCACTGCCAGGGTCCCATGATCCAGGGACAACATCCCTGGGAGAACACACAGCACACCTCAGGCTGTTGCACCTTCGCACCAGCCTCTGCCACCACAGGCTCGCCCCGCATTCCGTAGCCCTTCCTCCCCCTGGCCTGAGGGAGTCAGAGCCCCCTAATCAACTGCTACTTTAACCCTGTCCTGTCTGAGCGAAGAACAGATGCCCTCAGGTGACCTACACAGAGAGGCAGGGCCAAATCCAAAGTTGAACCCCAGGAACTGTGCGAACAAAGAAGAGAAAGGGAAATTTCTCCCAGCAGCCTCAGGAGCAGTGGATTAAATCTTCGCAATCAATTTGATGTACCCTGCATCTCTGGAATACATGAATGGACAACAAATCATCCCAAAATTGAGGCGGTGGACTTTGGGAGCGACTGTAGACTTGGGATTTGCTTTCTGCATCTAATTTGTTTCTGGTCTTATGTTTATCTTCGTTTATTATTTAGAGTTTATTATTATTGGTAAATTTGTTTATTGATTCGTTTTCTCTATTTGTTTGTTTTTATATAGTTATATATATTTTTTTCCTGTTTCTCCTTTTGTGAGGGTGTATGTGTATGCTTCCTTGTGTGATTTTGTCTGTATAGCTTTGGTTTTACCAGTTGTCCTAGGATTCTGTTTGTCCGTTTCTTTTTTTTTTTTTAAGTATAGTTCTTAGTGCTTGATATCATTAGTGGATTTGTTGGTTGGTTTGGTTGCTCTCTTCTTTCTATCTTTTTCACTTTTTACTTTTTAATAATTTTTAAAATTTTAATAACTTTATTTTCTTTTTTCTTTCTTTCTTTCTTTTTTGTCCTTTTTCTTCTGAGCCGTGTGGCTGACAGGGTCTTCATGCTCCAGCCGGGTGTCAGGCCTGTGCCTCTGAGGTGGAAGAGCTGAGTTCAGGACATTGGTCCACGAGAGACCTCCTGGCTTCACGTAATATCAAATGGCAAAAGATCTCCCAGAGATCTCTAACTCAACAATAAGACCCAGCTCCACTCAATGACCAGCAAGCTCCAGTGCTGGACAACGTTTGTCAAACAACTAGCAAGACAGGAACACAACCCCAGGAGAGATCATATCTTGGGTCACAAATCAAGCCTTGGTAAATTTAAGAAAATTGAAATCATATCAGGTATTTTTTCCGAACACAATGCTATGAGGCTAGATATCAATTACAGGAAATAATCTGTAAAAATACAAACACATGGAGGCTAAACAATACACTACTTAATAACCAAGAGATCACTGAAGAAATCAAAGAGGAAATCAAAAAATACATAGAAACAAATGACAATGAAAACACAATGACCCAAAACCTATGGGATGCAGCAAAAGCAGTTCTAAGGGGGAAGGTTATAGCGATACAATCTTGCCTTAAGAAACAAGAGACATCTCAAATAAACAACATAACCTTATACCTAAAGCAATTAGAGAAAGAAAAAAAAAGAAAGTTAGCAGAAGGAAAGAAATCATAAAGATCAGATCAGAAATAAATGAAAAAGAAATGAAGGAAACAATAGCAAAGATCAATAAAACTAAAAGCTAGTTCTTTGAGAAGATATACAAAATTGATGAACCATTAGCCAGGCTCATCAAGAAAAAAAGGGAGAAGACTCAAATCAATAGAATTAGAAATAAAAAAGAAGTAACAACTGACACTGCAGAAATAGAAAGGATCATGAGAGATTACTACAAGCAACTCTATGCCAATAAAATGGACAACCTGGAAGAAATGGACAAATTCTTAGAAAAGCACAACCTTCCAAGTCTGAACCAAGAAAAAATAGAAAACATAAACAGATCAATCACAAGCACTGAAATTTACTGTGATTAAAAATCTCCCAACAAACAAAAGCCTGGGACCAGATGGCTTCACAGGAGAATTCTATCAAACATTTACAAAAGAGCTAACACCTATCTTTCTCAAACTCTTCCAAAACATAGCAGAGGGAGGGACACTCCCCAACTCATTTTACGAGGCCACCATCACCCTGATACCAAAACCAGACAGAGATGTCACAAAGAAAGAAAATTACAGGCCAATATCACTGATGAACATAGATGCAAAAATCCTGAACAAAATACTAGCAAACAGAAACAAACAGCACATTAAAAGGATTATACACCATGATCAAGTGGGGCTTATCCCAGGAGTGCAAGGATTCTTCAATATACACAAATCAATCAATGTGATAAACCATAATAACAAATTGAAGGAAAAAAAATATGATCATCTAAATAGATGCAGAAAAAGCTTTTGAGAAAATTCAACATGAATTTATGATAAAAACTCTCCAGAAAGTAGGCATAGAGGGAACTTACCCCAATATAGTAAAGGTCATATATGACAAACCCACAGCCAACATCGTTCTCAGTGGTGAAAACCTGAAACCATTTCCACTAAGATCAGGAAAAAACAAGGTTGCCTACTCTCACCACTATTATTCAACATAGTTTTGGAAGTTTTAGCCACAGCAATCAGAGAAGAAAAAGAAATTAAAGGAATCCAAATCAGAAAAGAAGAAGTAAAGCTGTCACTGTTTGCAGATGACATGATACTATACATAGAAAACCCTAAAGATGCTACCAGAAAACTACTAGACTTAATCAATGAATTTGGTAAAGTAGCAGGATACAAAATTAATGCACAGAAATCTCTTGCATTCCTATATCCTAACAATGAAAAATCTGAAAGAGAAATTAAGGAAACCCTCACATTTACCATTGCAAATAAAATAATAAAATACCTAGGGATAAACCTACCTAAGGAGACAAAAGACCTGTATGCAGAAAACTATAAGACACTGATGAAAAAAATTAAAGATGATACAAACAGCTGGAGAGATATACCATGTTCTTGGATTGGAATAATCAACTTTGTGAAAATGACTATGCTACCCAAAGCAATATACAGATTCAGAGCAATCCCTATCAAACTACAAATGGCATTTTCACAGAACTAGAACAATAAATTTCCCAATCTGCATGGAAGCACAAAAGACCCTGAATAGCCAAAGTAATCTTGAGAAAGAAAAACAGAGCTGGAGGAATCAGGCTCCCTGACTTCAGACTATACTACAAAGCTACAGTGATCAAGACAGTATGGACTGGCACAAAGACAGAAATATACATCAATGGAACAAGATAGAAAGCCCAGAGATAAACCCACCACATATCGTCACCTTATGTTTGATAAAGGAGGCAAGAATATACAATGGAGAAAAGACAGCCTCTTCAATAAGTGGTGCTGGGAAAACTGGACAGCTACATGTAAAAGAATGAAATTGGAATACTTCCTAGCACCATACACAAAAATAAACTCAAAATGGATTAAAAACCTAAATGTAAGGCCAGACACTATAAAACTCTTAGAGAAAAGTATAGGCCGAACACTCTATGACATAAATCACAGCAAGACCCTTTTGGACCCACCTCCTAGAGAAATGGAAATAAAAACAAAAATAAACAAATGGGACCTAATGAAACTTAAAAGCTTTTGCACAGCAAAAGCAACCATAAAAAGACGAAAAGGCAACCCTCAGAATGGGAGAAAATATTTGTAAATGAAGCCACTGACAAAGGATTATTCTCCAAAATTTACAAGCAGCTCGTGTAGCTCAATATCAAAAAAACAAACAACCCAATCCAAAAATGGACAGAAGTCCTAAATGGACATTTCTCCAAAGAAGATGTACAGATTGCCAACAAACACATGAAAGGATGCTCAACATCACTAATCACTAGAGAAATGCAAATCAAAGCTACAATGAAGTATCACCTTACACCAGTCAGAATGGCCATCATCAAAAAATCTACAAACAATAAATGCTGGAGAGGGTGTGGAGAAAAGCGAACATTCTTGCACTGTTGGTGGGAATGTAAATTGATACAGCCACTATGGAGAACAGTATGGAGGTTCCTTAGAAAACCAAAAATGAACTACTATACAACCCAGCAATCCCACTACTGGGCATATACCCTGAGAAAAGCATAATTCAAAAGGAGTCACGTACCACAATGTTCATTGCAGCTCTATTTACAACAGCCAGGACATGGAAGCAACCTAAGTGTCCAACGACAGATGATTGGATAAAGAAGATGTGGCACATATATACAATGGAATATTACTCAGCCATAAAAGGAAATAAAATTGAGTTATTTGTAGTGAGATGGATGGACCTAGAGACTGTCATACAGAGTGAAGTAAGTCAGAAAGAGAAAAACATACCATATGTTAACACATATATATGGAATCTAAAAGAAAATGGTTCTGAAGAACCTAGGGGCAGGACAGGTATAAGGACACAGATGTAGAGAATGGACTTGAGGACACAGGGAGGGGGAAGGGTAAGCTAGGATGAAGTGAGATAGTGGCATGGACATATATACACTACCAAATGTAAAATAGATAGCTAGTGGGAAGAAGCTGCATAGCACAGGGAGATCATCTTGGTGCTTTGTGACCATCTAGAGGGGTGGAATAGGAGGATGGGAGGGAGATGCAAGAGGGAAGAGATATGGGGAAATATGTATATGTATAGCTGATTCACTTTGTTATAAAGCAGAAACTAACACACTATTTTAAAGCAATTATACTCCAATACAGATGTTAAACAAAAAGAAGTCTTAGGTTAAAATAATAAAAAAACTAATAGAAAAAATATATGTAATGGAAATCTTTTTTTTTACAGCAACACCAACAAATAAAATAACTATAAACAACCTGAGCCATATAACAAAACTCTGAACATTTCACTGACAGATACATAGAAAGGCCTGAATAACAAATCTCTTGTATTTTGACCTTACTTGTTTAGAAGAGACAAGATTTTGGAGAGAACAAATTTTCTTAAGTTCAAAGCTTTTGCCATGTTTTTCTTTTTGGCCCTAAATATGAAATTTTAGAAGAGAAGAAGGGCATACTACCTTCACAGACCTCAAGTATAACTGCAGGAACAATTATGAGTAACTGTAACTATATAACAAACACTTGATCCCCCTCCCCTTGGTGTAGCTCCTGGATAAGTCAGAGCTGATATTTTTCAAAGCATACATTGCTACTATCATAGTCAATGTGGAATCATTAGATTTCAGGATCTAATTTAAGAATCTCATCTACTATTTTTCATCCTGCAGGCATAATTAAAAGGATATAGACTTAAGAGAAAGACAAATCTGGGCTCAAATCCATCCTTGTCACTTAGTTTTTTATCTGTAGAATGTGAACCATAATACCTGCCCTATAGGGTGTTTATAAGAACTAGAAGTTATGCATGTAAAACACCTAACATAGTGTTTAGCACTTGGTAGCACTTATAAAAATGGTAGATCTTACATTATTGTTGCTATTATCAGTTATAATTATAGTAATAAAAATAAATCTATTAACTAAAAAATAATTACATGAGCCTTAAATACTCTGACTAGAGAAGTGTTGCCGAAGTTCAATCAATGGAAAATATAGATTGAAAGTTTGTTT